>NW_016813121.1:172616-203742 GCF_001698545.2 Rhinopithecus bieti | reverse complement strand
GCATAAAAAAAAAAAAAAAAAAAGCAAATAGTGATTTTTATTAGAACTGAAATAAAGCTGAATAAATGAAAAACAGTCAATAGTATTTAAACACTGAAATAGAACATTGGGCATTAGGTGAGGTTTTTTCAAAAGAATAATATCGTGTGCAGTATGTACCCAAGCATAATGATGTTTTCTGTGGCAATAGCAGAATGATATTTACAGTAAACAATGGAAAATTTCTAGGTTAAGTAGAAATGTTTTTGAAATTTGATGTTAAAATGGCCAAACACATAAGAAAGATAAAAAGAAAGTGAAATAAATGATCACTATCTAGAACGAAGAATTTTTTTAAAATTGTTAATAATGAGTAATAAAATATTTAATACATAGAAATTTTAAAGGTCACCTAGATTATATGAGTGATAAAAGACACATTATACACCAACATTTATCATGCAAAGTATTCAAAACTACTAGATGAAGAAAGGAGGAAGTTAAAATTCCAAATGTTTCATTAGTTTTACATCTGTTGTAAAAGTAAGAGTTTCGACTCCTATGAAAAGATGAAGAAACAACTTTCAATTTTAGGCATCAATTTGAAAGTTTGTCAACGGTTGTGCTCAGGTGGTTGTGAAGAAAAAACCAATAAGTCAGATTACTCAACATAGTTTGAATTTGTTACCAGGAGACAAACCCTTAACTTCTACATAACTATGGTATTCTGTGGAACACTTCGAAGCTTTATGTATGATATTGCCTTTATCTGCCAAAAAATGAAAAACTAAAGAAACTAATGTCAAATTTGGCCACCCAAACATCCTTTGACGCATCATGGCAATGCTGACTGAATGCTGTTGTGGCAATTAGATTTAATTTAGGCAAGATATCAGATATACTGGAGACTGAAGTAAAACAACAGAGGAGCTTCAAATAAACAGAAAATTATAGTCTTCAACAGAAAATCAAATTAATTTTGAACATGAGTGGCTCATGTTATTTTGTTATTTGGAATGCATTGTTTTTTTTTTGACAAAATCTTACAAAAATTAAAATCCAAGTTGTGCCATTTTACTTATAAAAACGTTACAAATGTTTTTAATTTTTTAAAACTTTTTTTTTTTTTTTTGAGACGGAGTCTCACTCTGTCGCCCAGGCTGGAGTGCAGTGGCCGGATCTCAGCTCACTGCAAGCTCCGCCTCCCGGGTTTACGCCATTCTCCTGCCTCAGCCTCCCGAGTAGCTGGGACTACAGGCGCCCGCCAGCTTGCCCGGCTAGTTTTTTGTATTTTTTAGTAGAGACAGGGTTTCACCATGTTAGCCAGGATGGTCTCGATCTCCTGACCTCGTGATCCGCCCGTCTCGGCCTCCCAAAGTGCTGGGATTACAGGCTTGAGCCACCGCGCCCGGCCTAAAACATTTTTCTAAATCAAAAGAAACTGCATGTGATATGTTCAATGAAATAACATTCCAATAAAATATAAGTTAATTAGAACAAGAAACAAAAATATGTACATGGATTAAAGGAAGATCCATGCACAAATAATCCTGAAAGAAATTTTGGCAAGGATTGTTTTCTGGTCATTTTAGATCAATGTATGCTGCAATATAGTGCTATTTTCAGTTTTCTTTATACTATTCCAGCTTCAAAAAAATCAAAAGACATTTTAAAAATATTACCATGTATCTAAACTTTGCTTTAAGAGATAGTTAAAATCATGATATGTGAGAACAATTATATGGTAAAATTATAGTATTTTTCACAATGCTAATTTATCCCGTTATTCTATTATAATATTTACACAAGATGTGTAACATTTATGGTTATTTCTGAGTTTAAATATTGTTTTAGAGCATTTACTGATGATTCCATAATTGTCATTATAATTTCTTGTGTCATTTTAATTCTATAATGACACAAGAAAGGCTTTTTAAATTGGCATTCCATCAAAACAATAAGGTCTTGATTGTAATAGCATCATTAGTAATTCTGTTAAAATTCAAGCAAGAAAAATAAATTTTATGAATCAATGTATACTTTATAAATTATGTCTGTCTTCAGTTTATTAATCTTCCAAACTTCCCTGGTTCATCAAGAGAACAAGCAGAAATGGTCAATTAATAATCACTGTAAGCCATCTATGATATTTTGCCAATTTATAAGTCATTTAGTTAACCACTGCTTAATGCATACTTTTTGATATTGTTGTCATGATGGTATATATGTCAAGGTAGGTAGTTGTAACATATTTTAACAGTTTATTAATACAATGGTCAGTTTTATAAGTGAATTTGGCTTGTCTATAGTGCAGTTTTTCAATCAAAGCCTAATTTAGGGTTTGCTTTGAAAGTATCTTGTAGATGCCATTTACTCTATATTCAGTTGATTAAAGATGATTACCTAGATAATATGACCAGGCCTGATTCTATCAGCTGAAAGTCCTTTAGAGCAGAACTGAGGTTTCCTGAGGAAGAAGAATTCGCCTTGGACTGCAGGGTCAGGTTGTGCCCAGGAATTCAGCCTTCCCTTCCTGACTGCCTGCTATTACATTTTCAACTTGCCTAGGGTCTCAGTTCATTTGCGCTGCTATAGCAGAATACCTAAGACTGGGTGATTTATAAAGAATAGAAATTTATTTCTTGCCATTTCAGAGGCTGAGATGTCTAAGATCAGAGTGCAGGTAGATTCACTGTCTGGTGAGGGCCTCGTCTGATGGTGCCTTAGATGCTCTATCTTCAGATGGTGGAAAAGGTGCAAGGAAAAATGGCCCTGGCTAGTTCCCTGTAGTCATTTTATGAGGCACTAAACCCATCCAAGAGGGCCCTACCTAACTGTCTCCTAAAACCTCCACCTCTTAACGCTTTTCCATTTGGGATTTAGTTTCAACATGAATTTTGGAGGTGGCACAAACATTCAAACCATAGTAGCCTAGCCAGCCCCCACAACTACACATGCATGCCAATTCTTCGCAATCTATCTCTTAATGTATTTCTTCTACTGGTTCTGCTTCTCTGGTGGAACCCTGACTGACACAGTTAGCTTAATTTACAATTGTTAGATATTAAGACATAGAGTATGTGTCTCTCCATGCAGACTTTCCCAGATGTTTCTGGGGCAGGCCTGGAGCCAAGAAACTTCTCCCCTCAAGATGTCTCCCTTAAATTTGACCTCAAGTATCTTCCTTTTTTCTTTCCTTACCATCTGCTTTAAGTATCTGTTCTTTTTTTTTTTTTTTTTATTCCCCACTAGTAGGATATTGACCATTGCATTGAAAAATCAACATACCTTAAGCTCTTTTCTGGCCTCCATATATTGGCTCATAAGCTAATGACTTCTTGTCCATCCACACACTTCTACTTCTTTTATCTTTCTTCCCACGCTTGTAGATTAGGTACTTCTTAGGGACTTCTTTCTCACCCATTCCTCTCTGCATGGTAGGTGCAGTGTGCCCGCTCGTCTCATTGCCTTGCCCAGCTGCTCCCTTAGTTCCTGGGTCTTTGCCAGGCCTTTGACCACTCACCTATCACTGTTCTCCTCAGTCATTCAGTTTCTGAACGCTTGATGGCCTTGGACCTGCTTTCTCATCTCTATGCCCCCGCAATTCCTATTTTTTAAATCAGGTAACGAATCTGCACTTTTCCCCAACCAGTGCTGTGCCTCTGGCTTCTGTGTCTTAGTCCTTCATGGACTCCCTGAGAACAGTAGAGTAAAGGAATTATAGAAACAGTCTCAGTCAGCTAAGGATATTGAGTAACGTTGCTAAATTAATATTTCCTCAAACTCCACATACACCTTAAACATCATTAGTCTACATTCTAATAACTTAAAGGAAATTTCTCTTGTGTTTTAATAAAAAATAATACACTTTTTCCATACTATGACATAAAGATTTATTATTTTTTGAGCCATGGCAATGACGTTTACTGGCAACAATAATGTTTACTTTGTATACATTTAAATTGTAAGATCAATGAAGATCAATATTAACCAGTATCTAGGAGCATATCGCTCTCCTTAGTGGGTGTGAAGGACTGGGGAATGGAAGGAGGAGGGTTGGAACTTTTGTTTGTATTAGGATTTGATCCAGAGTCTCTAATGATAAATGAAGGATCATAACATAGAAAATGGAGAATGATTGCTCTTGAACTGCTGCCAGCTATAATTAGAGATATTTTATTTTGTTTCATTTTGACAGCCCAAAGGAAACTTGTCATGTGGTACAAATGAAAGTAGTGAGGAGATACACAAGTATAAGGAAAAGTAAAGCCAAAAGTGTTTGAGTGAAATTAGGGACAAATTCAAAGTGACTAAAATTGTCTCCCAAAAATGTTAATCTCCTTTATTCACTTAGACTGGTGCCTCTCAAACATCAGAACTCAATGTAAAAATCTTTTTAAATTCAAATTTGTTGATTTTCTGTATAATTTTATGACTAAGATTATATTTTGTGTGTGTTTTGCACATAGACAATTAAATAGGCTGTATACATTGTTTCAGGAAATCACTGATTTATATATTTAGTCATTCATTTCTTCATTTATTTACTCAATACTTACTAGGAGAGCCAAAATCACTCTATATATTCTTAAAGCACAGCTAAGTGACCATGAGCGAGTTACATTATCTCTCTGAATTTTAGTTTCATATCAAAGGTAGGAAATCCTCAGTCCACCTTTCAGAATTGTTATCAGAATTGAGTGAAATAAAATCATTCAACCCAGCACAGTACCTTGTACAGGATATGTACTCAATAAGAACAAGACCTTATTAATAATAATAGCAATTATTATTGTTGCTATTATTTTAGAAATTTTGTTTTTCTTAAAAATGCATTCCCAAATAAATGACTGCATTTTGGATTTGAATTTTCGGTGACTTCTAAATTGCCTTATCCTAATTGCTGTCAGATATGAAAATATGGGGAGGGCTGTTGAGAAAACAACAGGTAGTAATTCTTTCCAAATGACCTTGAAGTTGTATTCAGAATCTCAAAGAGGTCAACACTCTGGAGTTAAAGTGTTTCTAAATTTAGAGAGTTATGAAATTGGGAAATTGTTTGGACCGTGAGCTGCTTGGGTTCAGAATGTGTCTCATTTGCCCCTAGTGCTGGCATAAAACCTGGGACCAAGGATGGAAGAGACTTGTCAAATTCTTGGTGCTGTTGGCAGGTTTTCTGTCTCGGGTGCTGGAAATAATTAGGAACAAGCCATCTTAGATAAAGAGTCCTCGTGATTCTCAGAGAGCAATAAAGGGCGTGTTTTTGTAAATCCCAGTGGATGTGAAGAATTAATAGCTGGGAAAATCACTGTTTCTATGACAAGAAATGACAGTTTATTGAGGCAGAGAGAGTGGAAGTCATCCCCTGGGAGTGAACTGAAACAGCTTCAGGATCATTTGACAATGATAAGCCAGAGGAAGTGGTTTCCATCCAAGTGCTGCCCACGCCCTGGCATGAGGTTCAGCCCAGAGGGACTGTCAAGGCAGCTTATTCTGTCTGTACTTCGCATTCCAGAAAAGAAGGGTCAGGGGAGAATACCACACATTGTTCCCTAACGTATTCAGTATTTGCAGAATATATTTAGTAATCTAGACCCAAGTAAAGAGACAGTGCATTCTGGAAAAAGTACAGAACTTTAAAGACCTTGTCAAATTTGACTTCTGTGCCCTTTTCTGTCTCCCAGGCTTGGGTCATTTGCAAAAGACGCCTTCCAGGTTTTCCAGTCATTGATAGAAATTGGTGTTCCCTTCTCTTTGTCCATCGTAAATGCTCACTGTCTTCATGCCTCCTATCATCCTCTTTCTTATTAATTTATTTACCCAACAAGTATGTGGCACAAAGAAGCATACAAATCTGGTTAAGATGCAGTCAGCATGCTTAAAAAAATGGTTTGAAAGAGAAGATACATAGATGCCAGGAAGATAAGATATACAAAAGCTCGGGAAGAAAAATAAAATGTTGTCATTTAAATGGATAAAAGTATCGTAGCCTTCTAAGGGAATAGCATAAAGAAGGATGCTTGTTTTAGAAGATATCCTAATTGGGTCATTTGGAGGTGAAAGCTGAAACCCCCTGGGCGTTTGGACTGGTGGGAGCAAAACAAGAAGAGAGCTGAATTACTCTACATCATGAAGCAAGAGAAATTTACATAGCAGTGAAAGTATAGGACCCAGAAGAGAAAGAGAAGGAGCACAGTGCCAGGAGCTTCTGAAAAGGAAGAGGAGCCTACGCAATATGATGTAGATGGAGACCGAAGGAGAACATTGGTCAGAAAACTTCCCTGTGGAGTGGTGGGAGAGGGACTTTAGGACACTAATGACCTGGGAACAATGTAAGTGGTTTTTAGCTCTGTGATGTAACTGTCCCTCTCAGATCTTCCATAAAATCTGTTCTACTTAACAACCAGTGTTAACAGGGCTTTGGGGAAATGGAGGGCATGGGGTTCAACTACAGAAACCAAGAGTGATGGCTGGGTTGTGAATCACTCAGGGCCAGTTCCAGTGAGGCCTCCAACAAGAATGGCTCAGAAGAATGCAACTCTCCCCCACACAACCTTCTCTAAGAATCCCATAGGAATGGAGCGTGGGAGGGTTGGGCTTTTGTGGATTTCCCACAATACGTGGAAGGCAGATCCAGCCATTCTTTTTTTCTATATTGAAGGAAAGGCTGTAAGCATACATAGGGTTTTTTTTGGGGGGAGAGAATTAAATAAGTTAGTCCATGTCAAGGGCTGGGCATATAGTAAGTACTCAATGTGTTTTTGATATTATTATTATTTCTATTATTATTTGAGTAGCCGGATTATCAAGTCATAAATAGATAACATGTAAGACTGAGAAGGGCTACTAAAGTGATATAGACAATATGTGCCCTAGGATATTAATGATGGGAGAGATTACTTCTGGCATCGTTTATGACAGAAGGATTTGTGGAGGAGATGGACTTCATGCTAGGCATGTGGACCTGTTTGAGGCTTTGATGAACAACTCTAGCTTCTTGCAGAAAAGGAAAGGACAAGGCTTTTTGGAGAGAGAGAAGGAGACTCATTTGGATCTGCAGCCAAGGCTGAATAGAAGAACAGAGGAAGTTGCATTGGAAACGTAAACTAGGCTTAGACTGGGACAGCTTTGGATGACAATAGGCATTCAGTAAGCAGAGTGTGAGTGCAGCACAGGTATCATGGAAGGATTTTCGAGGAGAGAGTATAAAAATAATAACAGTCCTTTAAGGAAATTAACCTAGTAATAAACCAGTAAATTAACCCGGTTATATGACTGGAAGATGCAAGTTCAGGAGTAGGAAAGATGGAGGATAACTTCTTAGTAGTTTAGGAAAGAAGAGATACATGTAGGCATGGAGTGGTGGTAGTGGATATGTAAATAAAGACATATATGGAAAAGATCTGCCAGAGTGAGGATCAGCAGATCCTGGAGACTAACTTGGGCCTGGGGAAAGGTTGTGGGGCTGGGAAAATAAAGGAGAAAGTAAAGCTAGTTATCACACTTTAGATTTGAATCTGCTAACTATAAGAATGGTGGGTACCAAAAACAGGACAAGAGGTATCATGTACTTTCGGAATTGCTGTCATTTAAAGAGGAATGAAGAAGAATAGCCCAATGAGGAGGGAGAAGACGGGTATAGGGGAGAGACTTTAGGTGGGCCAGATGCAAAGAAAATGAGAGAAGAGTTTCAAGAAAAAATTGACTGACACATAAAAGTTTCAGAATGAGAAAGATGAGAACTTAGAGGAGCTTTGTTTAGCCCAAAGTCATTTAAAGAGAGTGGCTTAGGGAGACAGAAGTTTAGCAGAGCTTTGAAGAGAAGAGGAAGAGTCTGGGTGATTACCAATCAGCTTTTTAAGAAGTTTGGAGGCAAACTGAAAGGGAAAAGTTAGGAAGGTGATCCAAGAGTAGGAAATATTATGTAAGGTTTGTTGGTGAAGATTTTGGAATCAGAGATATAAACATATTTTCAGGCAAAGGAACTGAGGAATAATGAGGGGGTCAAACCTCAAGAGCTAGGCTACTGAGCCCTGGAAATCTTTGTTAAGCAGCTGTGAGAACCCGGATGTGGCTTGCACTTCTGGAACATTTTGTGTCTTTCTCCATTGGTCACAGACAGAGAGGCAGATGGATTGCTAGGTGCCCCAGGACTGACATTCTGGTAGCACAGCAGAATGTCAAGAAAGAAAGATATAATAAAAAGTTGGCAAAGAGTGTATTTAAA
Source organism: Rhinopithecus bieti (assembly GCF_001698545.2). NCBI lineage: Eukaryota > Metazoa > Chordata > Mammalia > Primates > Cercopithecidae > Rhinopithecus > Rhinopithecus bieti. The sequence goes on along the minus strand of NW_016813121.1, from coordinate 195,536 downwards.
TAGCTATCCATGGCATCTGGGTTTCGCAGGAAGGTAAGGGTAGCCTGCAGTAGTGGGAAGGCTACGAAGGAGGTATAGAAGAACTGGGGCTTTCAGTAAAGGCAGTGGTTCTGTGGAAGTGAGGAAGGATGGTAACAAAGTATATCTCCTCCCCATCGCCCCCACAAATTCAAACTTCATCATCTATTTTGAAATTATAGCAGTCTGGGACGCAGCCATCAGAACACACGGTCATTTACTAAAGTAGCACAAAAGTCATTGGCATTGGGGAGCTCAAGGAAGTGAGAAACATCTGAAAAGGGAGGATGCAGAAATGACAGACAGCAATTGCAGAGTGAGGAGTAAAAGTGTGAGCCAGGTGCCAGTATTCAGGGAATAGTGGAAGAGCCAGGATGGTGGATAAGAATGAAAGGAATGGAGGGCTGACAAGGAAGGGAAAGAATTCGTGCCTCACAGGGCAGGCACGGTGACCAGAGTGACACCCAAGAAGATGGAAGGGAATCTGAAGATAGAGGCTCCGGGATCTGAAGATAGAGGCTCTGAAAGGGAAGGAAGCCTTGAACTCATTCTGCATTGTGTACGCCGATGGGGCACAGAAATGTCTCAAGAGGAAGCAATTCAGGGTGCAGAGACCCAGGGAGACCTGCATGACCAGGGGCTTTGACTTTGACATTATTACTGTAATGTCTTTTGGGTGGTGAGGTGATTTCCCACAGTCACATCTTTAGAGAGACATGGGCTCTTCTTGTTTGATTTCTCCATCTGAGTCACCGCATGGCAAAGTTTGGTGTGAAGCTGAGACCAGGGTCATCCCTTGCCTAATATGAAAGTCAGAGGTTAGAGAAGTTTAGGACATTTTTCACAAAGCCACAGCTTCCTCCTCTAGCCCTATAACAAAAAGGAAAAAAAAAAGGGTTTTGGTGTATTCCCAATCCACGTTGGTTTGTTGCTGAACTCCATGAACCAAACCAACCACCCAAACAAAACAAACAGGGTTTATACTCTGATGCAGAATACCTAAGTTTAGTTGTTAAAGACAAGTCCTCTTTACATCATCTAAATACAATCATATCCAGTTCAAACTTCCAAAGATACACAGATTTTTAATGCAAGTCATCTTTGGGAAATGTTTAGGTGTAGTTATTGAGATTTTGCACATTCTCTCGTGAACATCCCCCCTTTTAAGATATTTCTCACTTCCTTGAGCTCCCCAATGCCAATGACTTTTGTTCTACTTCAGTAAATCACTGTGTGTTGAATAGTAAAGGGTATATGGAGCAGACAACCCAAGCTGTCAGTAAATGCAGCGACCAGCTTCCCTAACAAGCAGGATGTTTGTCCTTAACTCTAAGGACACAAGGTTTCATTTCACATGGAAAGAGTGAGTGAATCTGAGATGGAGCCAAGGACAGTACTGCCATTTCATCAAGGCCTGAAGATAATTATGATTGTTCCTAGGCTTCTTTTCCTAGAAATTTGTTCTACCTCAGTTGTAAGTAAAGAGTGAAAAAGAACGTGTCTACTATATGACTCAAAATGAGTCTGTTTTCAAAATAATACTTTAGTGACTTCTTTTCTTTCTTCAAAAGACAACCTACAGAGAAAAACAAGCACCTGTATTACACACCATGCAGAATTAAACATTGGTATTTTGACATTTTTGTTTCTTCTTTATTTCAGACATGGAATACAATGAAAAACCTCTTTATTCCCTGCTCAGTCCTATTTCATGCCTTCTTCCTCCTAGACTATATTGTGTAGTTTTTCAATATATAGCATTGTATATGTATTTTTTCTACAACTGACCTTTTTCCCGTTGGCTTTTAAAAAACTTTTACATGTATTTTCCCCATCCATGTTGATACATACAGACTTAATTTATTATTTCTGTAATAATATCAAAAATTTTCTATTAATGTTTCTATGATGCATGTATATATTTTTGTATTATAATTATTTTAAAGAGTGTTGCAGTTGAACACTCTTGTGTTTCTCCTTGTATATATAGGCAAGAATTTTCTAGAATATATGATGTGACTAGAAATTTGAACTATCCTGGACACTGTGAAACTGCTCTCCAAAGTAGTTTACTGAATTATACTCACTAAGCAGTGTGAGTATAATTCTTCCCAAAACACTAAAGCAGGATTTGAGAATCCCTAGTTCCCTGAAACACTTGGTTTAATCTATGTACATATGTATGGCCCCTCTTTCCCTCCCTTCCTCTTTCTTCCCTCTCTCCCTCCTTCCCTCCTTCCCTTCCTCCTTTCCTCCCTCCTTTCCTCCCTCCTTTCTTCCCTCCCTCCCTCATCTTCGCTCCCTCCTCTCCTCTCCTCCCCTCTCCTTCCCTACTTCCTTCCTTCCTTCTTTCCTTCCTTCCTTCCTTCTTTCCTTTCTTTCTTCCTTCCTTCCTGCTCTCCCTCCCTCCTTCACTTTCTTTTTTCTCCTCTCCTCTTCCTCCCTCCCTCTTTCTTTCCTCCTTTCTTCCCTCCCTCCCTCCCCTTGTCTTTCTTCCTTCCTTCCTTCTTTCCTTTCTTCTTTCTTTCTTTCTTTCTTTCTTTCTTTCTTTCTTTCTTTCTTTCTTTCTTTCTTTCTTTCTTTCTTTCTTTCTTCTCTTTCTTTCCCTTCTTTCTCTTTTCCTTCCTTCCTTCCTTCCTTCCTTCCTTCCTTCCTTCCTTCCTTCCTTCCTTCCTCCCTTCCTTCCTCTCTCCATCCTCTGTCCCTCTCCCTCGCTCTCTCCCTCTCTCTTCCTTCCTTCTCTCTCTCTCTCTCTCTTTTCCTAACACCTTTATTTTTAAGGGAAACATATGATAGTGGCCAGTTGCCTTTCTTTAGGCCAACATTCCTTTTTCCCCAAGAACAATGCTACTGATGTTTTACATGTATATTCCTTCTTTGACGGGTTTAATATTATAGTGTCCATACTTCCTTTTTATTTTTCAGTGAAACAATGAAAGTTATAGAGCTCCTTAATAGTCCCCTCTTAAGAGCTCCATCTTCAATGACAAATGTGATGCTAGTAGTTGGCAGAGAAAAACTGACAATGAAAGGAGAGAGAGCCTCACCCCTAATGCGGGTGAAGACAAAGCTGGTGTGTCAGTCTGTGACAGAGTCTCCCTTCACAAGTCTACTCATGGTTCTTGTAGAAAGAGCCGTGTGTTTGTGGGAAGTGATCTTTAAGCATCTAGTAGATCACATTTGTTCTATTACTTGCCATTGATCATTTATAGTTCTCATGATTACTCCAAAATCAAGAATCACTATTCTCACGAAAATATCCAAACTTCCACACTGAGCTGTTCGATAGGTCATTTCCCCCACTCTAAATTACAAAATTAATGGCAAATTCATTTTGAAAATAAAAATTAAACAAAACAAAACAAAAAGGCCTCATGTTTAGCTGCCGATCTGGCACTAAGAGCTTTAGTGAGTCAAACCAAACTGATTGGCCAGACTGATCCTTAAAGATAAATTATTTTGTATCTTTGATTTTAAAGATATAGATTGTAAGTCATATACACTAAAATACAGCAAATATAAAATTAAAGAGAAACCAAACCACACAAATATATTTATGTTTTCTGATTTCTTCCTTTCAAAATGTCATTGTCTCCTATGTTGAAGGGTTTGCTATAGCTGATTAATAGCAGGACATTTCTGAATAATTGCCTATATGGCAAGAATTCCTAAAATACTGTCTTAAAATACTGAACACCTGAAATGTATGCCCTTTGCTTATCAAGGTTTTCTTTCCTCCAAGGTACTGGTTTTAGTGAGTCCAAACCTAGGCCACTTTCACCATATTTAGTAAACCCGGATCCAGTTATTGTTTTACATAGTTCTGCTTTGGGCTTTGCCTGTACTCCTGCCCTAACTGAAACTCTGTACCCACCTATTGTTCAGCTGATAAGCTTTGTCATTTACTTTCATAATCAACACACTTAGTTTATTTCCTGTTTTTATTTTACATAAGGAACGTATAAAACTAGGCCAAATATTTAAGAAAACAGTTTTGCCATTGAAAATTCCTGATACAACCTGCTGTAAGCACTATCACCTGCCCTTCTGTTAAAAGATCATTTTCAAAAGATGAAATCCTGATTCAAACAGATATAAAATGAACATGCGAAAGAGATTTTATTTAATTCATTAATTAATGAAGGAGTGATAAAACGTTAGAACTTGTTCAAAGGGAAATCCCAAGAGCAGATATATTTATATAGAGACAATAAGGAATGCTGAATTGAATTTGCTAATAACTACAAAAACTGGCTAATATCCTAACATGCACTAAAATTTAATGCTTGAAATAACCATTTCTATAGGGTGGAAGGCAATTATATCTCTACTGGACAAAACTAATGTGCATTTCTATGGTCAAAAATCATTTGTATTACTATTAGTTTCTACGTCCTTCAGAATTATTAAACCTCCAGTCAAAGATGATCAAATGTAGAGACCCTATAGATTCAGCTCCCCAGCGGTATGTTGTTTGCTAGAAAACTCTCAACACTCTGTTGACAGGACACCCAAGTCATCTTTTCCTATTTGAAAGCCTTTCACTATTTTCTCTGACACTTCTATTTCTAATGGAAGTAATATTCATTAATTAGGAACCAAATTAAGACTTCATAAAGTTCAAATGATTGGCTTAATAAATATCTTTGCTCTATTCTAGATAGATGCATATATTAAATGACAATTAAATGCACAAAACCAGATATTGAGAATCACCTATGTTTGGATGACCTTTATAGATGCTAGAATATGGGTCTTGTTACTCTAGCTTGTACTCCAATCATCTAGCCTCACCTGGGACTTCTCACTCATGTGCAGCCCTCATCATCACACAAAGTGACCTCTTGATTCAGAGGAACAGTGAAAAGTAACCAGAATATATGCTTAGAAATTCCAGATGTAATATTGTCATGGAAGTATTCAAAATCATGAAATAAAAAAGTGACTATGTGGTTTAATAATGTTTCAAAGTCCAAACAAAAAGGAGAAGCTAACTGTTGTGTTTTAAGAGCTGTAGTGGCATGTCCCTAGACCCCCTTTTGCCTTTTGACTTGTTGAAAAACAGGCTTGATTCATCAGGCAGTCTGAGAAAGTGCAGGGGAGTCAGGCAGGGTGCACAGAGCCTGCCCGTGGTGCGCTGCTTCCAGATAAATGCTGACTTCACCGGGGTTTTCCTCCCCTCCCCACCACCTCACTGTTTTCTAAGCTTCGTTCCATTCATGTGATTCTTCCCACCTCTCATGTCTCTATTCCTCCTCCCATATCCCTCCCTCCTCTTTTCCTCTTTCCTTTTCACTGCCCCTTCTTTCTCCCTCTTCCTCCCCTCACCTCCAACAGACTCCCATTTCCTTCACCCTTGCTAGCTTTAGTCCTCTTTCTTGTGAGCATATCTAAGACTTCACTTATGGAATAGAGGTTGTTGCCTACTTATAATAATCTCTGCGAGGCTGCAATACACAGCATATTACAAACTACAGCATTTTAATAATATTCAGCACTAGCTCTGCAATACCACTCATGAAGTTGCTCCACTTTTTAAAACTGTAACAACAGTCTTGTGTTTTCCTCTAAGTCATATATTCTCCTTTCCCTAACATGTAATAACTGTAATTTATTTAATTTTATTTTGTAAAGACAGGGTCTCACGCAGGCTGGTCTCAAACTCCTGGGCTCCAGCAGTCCTCCTGCCTCACCACGCGAGTAGCTGGGACTTGTACAGGTGCGCACCGTCACACCCAACAGCAACTGTAGTTGATGACGCTCCTCCTCCTAACGTTAAACCCACACAAACCAGACACTGCTGGATCCTGAATGCGAGGGATATAACAGTGAAGCAGACACAGTCCTCGACCGCACAGAGGGACAGCCAAGAAGGAGACAGAGAGACAAGTAGGCAGGCTTCCTTGCTTTAGTGTTACGAGAGAGACAAGCATGGTTTGCTTGGAAGAATGCCAAAGGGGCCCAGAAATTGGAAAATGCATTCTGAAGGATGTGAGATTCAAGGAATTGGGTCATGGAGGGGAGGACATGCTTCATTGAGTGGAGAGAAGTGGGGAAGGAGGGAATGAGAAAGGGCATGAGGAGAGTGCAGGTGAAAGTGGACTTTGAGGGAAAGTAGGAGAGATTGGCCATTGTGCATTTAAGGGTTTGGTCTATATCCTTAAGCTCCTGAAATATTTTAAGTATGGGAATCCCACCATGAAGATGGCATTTGAAAGACATTGCCCTGGTTGCTGGGAGGAGAATGGATAGGAAGTGAGGGAAAAGATGGGCAAGGAGACCACTGTGTGATTTTAACTCAGTGATATGTTTGTGGTCTTTGTCTGCTCACATCCACAACCCAGCATCCACCCTCCTCCCTGTCTGCCACCTTGCAGCAGCTTCCAAGTGTACTGCTGTTCGAGGACTGACTGTCACCCCCACTGAACACAATGCAGGTAGTCCAGGCCTCTCAACAGCTCAGTGTGTGAAAATCCACACAGCCCGAGGTTCCCACCTTCTTTCTACAGCCAGGATTGGGTTGGTGAGTCTGTGACCTGGTATGGTTGCATAGAGTCCTGTGCTCCAGAGAGTCCCCACACTTGCTTTAATGTTCTGTTGTCATCGGGTGTCACATTTTTGTTTTACATGGAACCCCATAAATAATGTAGAGGATCCTACTTCTCGCAATCCATGGATGGTGGCCTCCTGATAATTCTTTAAACTCTAGGGCAAAATGGCCTGAGGACTTTGGAGTCAGTCCAAGATTAAGAAAGATCACACTTTCCAAAGACAGAGCTTAGAGGGTCTTTCCTGAGGCTGGGAATGGAGTCTTCCAGAGCCTGTTCTAACCTGCCTCTCTAACCAGCTGCTTTGTAACATGACATCTGGCCTGAGGCCAGAATATGCTTCAGCACAATGGAAGAGGATGAGGACATCATTGACTTTTGCAGAGTTAAACACTTAGAGGAACTTCAGGAAGAAAGCACTTGGTAAAAGGTAAAGTTGGCTGGCCCATCAGCTCCTTGCCTGGGGTCCTGCTGCTTCTTTTCACAGTTCTCCGTGTTTATTCTCTTCTTTCCAATGGCCAGAAGACAAGTTTCTTGTTTCCTCTAGGGACCCTGGAGAGAGGCATCAGGCACCAAATACAGGATATCATGTGGAGAGGATCTCTTATTTATTACAGTCCCCATATTACTTCCCTCCCCAAGCCCCGCCCCTACCTCCAGTCACTCAGTGTCTCCCGGCTTCTTCCTGCAGCAGAGAACAGAAGGCATTTCACCTCTGCTCCCGACAGCCTGGGAACCTGCAAGATTCCCAGCATTTGAAGTCTGGTCTTGTGAAACCCCACCCTCCTCTGGCTGTGTAATTGAATGGGATACCCTCAAGGTTCACCTCACCTGAGAGGTTTTGGGGCAGATCAGCAGTAAGGTATTAAATTTTAGGAGCCTGCAAACCCCAGAAGAGAAAGGTAAGTACCTGCATTGTTTTGATTTGTCATGTTAAATGTGAATCCAGCTGCTCTGGAGTAGATGTGCATTTCCACGTGGCTTTTCTAGTAGGCTGCATGCTCTCAACCTGTGTGTCTTGTGGAGATTTACTGATGTACAAGACTGTGAGGACTAAAGAGGGGATATGACATATGGATTTTTCAAATCTGTACAGCTTTGGATAAAGAATGCCAGTCAGTATACAGATCATGGCGGCGATTCTTATTTTCTTTGGAGTGCACATCTCATTAGAAGTAGTTTGTTTTTTGGCATCTGCATAGGGGTAATTTTTACTAACTGCCTTTTCTTTTTAATAGTATAGACCTCTACCATGATTTTTTTGTTCTTCCTTTCTGAGGTTTTCAGTTAAAGAAATATTAGATTTGACAGAGAATTTGCTAACAGAAATAGGAACAGGTGTTCCTAATTTAGAGTGCCTATGTGCTGTAAGTAAAAAAAAAATGAGTACTTTGTTCAGGGATCTGGTGGACTTGGTGGACTTCCACATTATTTTCTAGAATTTGTGGTGAAACAGTTGTTATTCCAGAAGTTTCCTGAAATTCAATACAAGCAGTGACAATGAATATCCAGGGATGGCTCAGAGGCTGTGGTGGTGGTTGTCTGTAGGGATGATACTCACTCCTTAGCTGGGTGCCCTTGTTGGTCACTGTTAAGGCTCAAGATGATAGGTCACTGAGACTCAGAGAAGAGCCAGGTCTTATTTAAGTACCACTACGTATTTCTCTGGATTTTTTTTTTTTTTTTTTTTTTGGCATCTTACGTTTTTATTGTTTCATTTTGTCTTCACAACCAGCCTCTACTCTAAGAGAAATAATTTATACAGACTTCATGGAATATCAAACAATTCATACCTATGTATTGAACATTTACTTTCTTTTCTAGTTTATTTAGCTCTAATGCTCATAATTTCTTACCACTTATGTATTTTACATCAATACAGTCTCCCTCCATTCTATCTTCCATACTCTGCTACAGGGCTCTTCGGAATTTGCAGTTCTAATAACGCCACTCTCAGTGATTTTATATATATATATATATATATAATTTTTTTTTCTGAGACTGTGTCTTGTTCTGTTGCCCAGTCTGGAGTACAGTGGTGCAATCTCGGCTCACTGCAACCTCTGCCTCTCAGGTTCAAGTGATTCTTGTGCCACAGCCTCCCAAGTAGCTGGGACTACAGGCACGCACCCCCACGCCCAGCTAAATGTTGTATTTTTAGTGGAGATGGGGTTTCACCATGTTGCCCAGGCTGGTCTTGAACTCCTGACCTCAGGTGATCTGCCCACTTTGGCCTCCCAAAGTGCTGGGATTACAGGTGGGAGCCACGGTGCCTGACCTCAGTGAAATATTTCTGTTGCACTCTGTTGCTTACAGCCTTGCTACCTAAAGTGTAGTCCAAGGACCAGCTGCATCAGGCATCAGCTGGAAATGATCACTTGGGAACACATTCCTTAGTCCCTCCCCAGACTTCTGAATCTGCATTTTAATCCCTGGGTGATGCATATGCACATTAAAGTTTGAGAAGCATTCACTTAAGGACGGTAGAAAAATCAAAGTCGGCTCCGTATTGTCCTGCCAGCCTCACCCTCTCAGCATCTGTCTTTGCAACTAAACTAAGTACCTTGCAGTTCCCTAATATGTGAATACTCTAACGCCTTCCTATTTCTGTGTGTGCTGTCCTCCCTGCCTGGGATACCCCTATTCATCTTCCCCACCCAATTGCCCATTAAGGCCTGGTTTGTACACCTTCATTCCCCTTCATCCCTCTTCTACTAAGCGATTCTCAGGTCTCTGATTTTTCTGGTACTTGGTGGAATGTTTTGACATATCCCTAAGCACATTAAATGATATTTGCTATATTTATTCTCACTCTTGAGGAGTTATTGGTCTTCTATGCCTAAACCCATAGCACTTGGCACAGTTTTGGGCACATAGCTTCTGCTCAATCAATTTTGTTGAATGAATGAATGAATGAATGAGCAAATGAATGTGTACATTGTCTGAAAAACCCTAATTAATTATGAGATAGAAATCTGTAGTTTGAATCTTCCAAACATAATTTTTAATCCTTATAGCATTTTCCCACACTCTTCTTTCTGAAATGTTGCTAGATTCATTTACTCACCAAATATTCTGAGTACTTTCCATGTGCCATGCCTTTTAGAATCTATTTCGTTATGTCTTTGTGACAGCCTCTTTCATTAGGTGTTTCCCTGTCGGTGCCCCGCATTCTCTGCCACTCTAAGTCAAGGACTCACTGAGTCCCTTTCACACGGCAAGCAGTGTGCTATGTGCTAGAGATGTAATGGCAAACAATACAGATGTGAGTCCTGCCTCCATGCAGCTCTCATCTGGAGGACTTACTTTTTGTCATCCTCTATGCTACTTCTCTTTTATGGAAGTATTAAGGAAAACTGAAATAAGCCTGATCCCTAACAAATGCTGGCACATCCAAGTAAAGGCCTTGAGAACTTGGAGCTTGAAGTCAGTGTGGTTCAGTAGAAAGAAAGCTGGACTGTGCTTTGGGGCCCCAGATTTAGTCCTGTGCCTGCAACTGTCTTGACATGTGACCCTTGGGTGGATCCACAACTTTTCTCTGAACCTTGAGTTTTTCAAGTGGTGAACAAGACAGAGAGCTACAGGGGAGAGAATCTCTGGTTTCAGAGTGCAAAGAGAAGACCATATCCACAGAGCCTCTGCACTCACATTCTCTCATGCTTCACGGCAGTTTGAAACGCAGTGTTCTGTATTTCTTTGAGTCAAGCCAGCTCGAAGAGATCTTAAGAGAGCCATTTTATTTACTATGCCCATGTGTTCAGCCATTGACATTAACATTGTGCTTTGGTACTTCCCCAAGAGCACAGTTGCCCGTGACTCCTGGGGAGCAGTGTCCTGCAACTCAGAGGAATCTATGAGGCATTCATCGTTGGGTGTAGAGCTGCTCTGAAGCAGGTTAGATGAGGAGGGAGGAAGGGCCTCCATTAAGCAATCCGTGCTTTAGGAAAGCAGCCAGGAAAAGAGAAGGAAGTAGCTCTACCAAGTGGTGCAGGAAAAATCTGGAAGCAGGTAGACGTATAGCCAGTTCCTGACATCATCCCTCACTGTAGCACAGCTAATAGGATTCCCTTTCTGACTACATGTGGTATTCTCCTTTTTCCACCCAAAGATTTGTGTCTTAGCCATATTTCACCTAGAATCAAATGTTGGAGAAGAGCATAGTATCATTGTCCCCCACGCTTTGCCCTCCCATAGAGCACATGGACACTTGGGAGAAAGCAAACAGACACAACCACCAGGTTTAGGCTAAAGCAAACTGCTGAGGTGCTCCCAAGGGACCGCTGTTTCTCTCTTCCAGCCTTCTTCTCTTCCTCCTCCGTTGTCCAGAGCTTCCAAATGACACGCCTCCTGCACCTCTGGAATCCCTTCTTGCTTACTGTTGCTCCTATGCCTTTCTGCCTCCAGGCCCTCTCCATGCCCACCTTGTCTATAGCTGCCTTTCAACAGCTGAAGGTTTTCTGTTGGTAATTTCTTACCCACTCAAGTTCACTTTAATCTCTGTCAATAAACACACGTTGTAACAACAAAAGGGAAGTTAACCTGCGTGAGAGGTTTCCTGTGGCCTGCCACAGATCTCAGGATGTATTTGTAATCAGCCTGGACTATATCTGACTCAATATTTCTTTTTTAATGAGAGGCATGTTGTGGGCTAGAAAGAGGCAGACCTGGTTTTTAATCTCCTGTCTTGAACAAGTAATTGTATCTTGCCAGGTCTTTGTTTTGTTTCTGAAAATATGAACTAATACTTAGTGCACAGTTATAAGAAGATTGATTATCTAAAGTGCCAAATAGGTTCCTTCAAAAAAACACCAGGTTGGCCCGGCGCGGTGGCTCCTGCCTGTAATCCCAGCACTTTGGGAGGCTGAGGTGGGCAGATCACGAGGTCAAGAGATTGAGACCTTCCTGGCAAACCTAGTGAAACCCTGTCTCTACTAAAAATACAAAAATTAGCTGGGCGTGGTGGCGCTTGCCTGTAGTCCCAGCTACTCAGGAGGCTGAGGCAGGAGAATTGCTTGAACCCGGGAGGCAGAGGTTGCAGTGAGCTGAGATTGTGCCACTGCACTCCAGCCTGGTGACAGAGCAAGACTCTGTCTCAAAACAAAACAAAACAAAACAAAAAACAAAAAACACCAAGTCTTAAAAGAGGAGGTTGGCCAAGATGGTGAAATGAGAAAACTGTCATTCACAGAATAGTTAAAGGAATATTCAGGGGACAGTTGAAAGTAAGAAGTACATCTTGTAGCACATGAAGGTTGCTTTTAAATACCTAAAGGTTGCTCTGTGTGGGAAAAGGGAAGGTCAACAGAAGATCAATGAGTGGAAATTATAGCGTAACAGATTTCAGCCCAATGTGTGGAAGGATTTACCCACCATCAAAATCATCTAAAAATGAGTGAGCTGCCTTGTGGTGTGGTGAACGCCTTGTCCCGGGCAATGTTCCAGCACCCTGGAAGACGGACTAGTGGCCAGGGTGTTCCCAAAGGGATGCCCACACTGGGTGGAGTCCGGGTGATGACCTCGAAGGTCCCTTCCCGCTCAAAGCTATCAAGAGTCTCGTGATGTCAGTGCAGTGATCCAAGCCACCAAATGAAGGTCTGCAAAAAAAGTCATCAGGCTAGAGTGAGGGCAGCTGACTTTCCATAAGCTAGCCCTAGCTATCTGCTGCAGTAAGTTTAAAATAGGGTCTTAGTAACAATGGAGTAGGCTGGACTTCCAGGAAAGAGCAAAAAAGAAATCAGAACAATGAGGAGGGAAAAGTTCACTGTAAACCACTCTTCTTGGGTTACTCTTTAACTAAATTGTGGGTTACTTCTTGTGCTGCAAACACATTCCTATTTGATGGAAAACTACCGCATTTATGTACGTTTTCAGCTCAAGTAGAGTCAGGCAAATAACAGCAAGACTCAGAGCTTTGGCTCTGATTTCTCCTCTAGCCAAAACGGAAACACAACTACATGGATATGGGTTCCTAGCCATTCAGAGATCTAATTTTAAAATGTGAAAAAGAAACTGATTCTACCATCTTCTAAATTGCAAGGACTATGAATGGAATATTTGACTTTTGGGGAGAGAAGAGAGCTGGCTGGAATTGTCTGCCTGCTGTGAGTCAAGTTCATTGGCCACTGCCTTCTACCCATCTTTCCTTTTCTGCTACATGAACCACCAGAAGACCTCTCTGCGAAGTAAGGACACGGAAACTTTTAGAGAAGTGAGACTTAGGCTTAGGTAGGCCCTATACACATCACCAACCACTCCAGGCAGCCCCAGAGCTTTCTGTTAATACTTTATCCTTTGTGGGCTCAAAGAACATGCAGTTCTGGACCCTTGCATGTTTCTCACCATGCTTGGGCAGCATCTCAGCGTGACTTTGCTTTCTTCAATCTCACTTTGAGATCCTGGGGGAAAAAAGCAGCAGTCCTTTCAACAGAAACAGTTGTAAGAAAATGCTATATATTTTCAAACCAAAACAAAGCCATGATATATTTTATTCTCAAGGCTTACCTAAATTAGCTTTCTTAAAAACACTAGCTTAAAAAAAACTTTTGAAATGTAATCAACTGTGCAGAACAAAATCATAGAAACCCTTGCAGACCAGTGTATTTATTTTTAGATGCACATCAGCCTACCCAGCATAGCAAAGCCACTGTCTAATGTCCAAAGCATGGCCCTGGGAATTTCCTCTAACAAGGCTGTGTTTCCGCCCATTGTTACAGCACAAAGGACAGAAGGAGGCCTGAGTAGAGGCTCATGTCAACCCCGCCTAGAGTAAAATCTGGAGCCTGTCATCACCTCGGTTGGATCAACGTGGTCTTGAGGGCCGGGGTCAAGAGGGAGATTGCCTGCCAACTCTGGACAGATGCAAATGAGTAGTCATCCAAAAATATTCCAGAGACCAGTGACGGCAATTCAAAGTAAAGGGTCAGCTTTCTTTTTGTAGTCAAGGATCTAAATCTCACCCGCACTGTGAAATGAATTCTGGTCTAGACCTGAGACAGTGATGCCATTTGAGGATCTTGGCTTGAATTGCAATTAAAAAAGGTATTTTAAGCATATTTTAGTTAAAAAAAAAGTCATAAATCTGTGTACACACAGCCCCATTAAACACACACATACACACACACACATACACACTCATTGGAGCAAGTATCAGATACCTGAATCGCCCAGAACTTTACTATTATTCTAGGCCAGTTTCTGATCCTTCATGTATTCATTGATGAAATGGGCATAATAGATCTCACATCCTATTAGTTTGGGGATAAATAAGGTATAATATTACAAACAATCTCACCCAAACTAGATTTTTACTTAAGTTTTTGCATCTTGATCCTAACATGTTTTGAGCTTCTTACAAGAAACTTCTGCACAAATATTTACTGTCAAGTCTCCAGGGGTTTTATTTGTTTGTTTTGCTACTACAGGAAAAGAAGACCAGTTTGTTACTTAATTGGCACACTTTACAAGCAGAGCTTTTCATGCCTTTGTCAAGTTCTTTCTACTCCTAGGGAAGGTCACTGCATTATTACTCAAAGCTGCAATGCTCAGGGCTATGTCTGGGGGTCTCTGGGGAAGATGAAGAGGTGGGTCTCAGGTCTGCACACAGCAGTCCACACCCATCCTGTCCGGTATTGAGTCTGTGATCTGCATTCCACAGCTCCATCACCACCCCTGCCCAATCAAAGGCTCAAGGAGCAAGGGGGACCTGCACGTACAAACACCAGCCTGAGCAGGGACTGGGTTGTTGGCCTCTGCTGGCAGGTGGATATCCCGACCCCAAGGTCGGCAGATTCAGGAAAACGTGTTGTAGTTCTTTGGTGAGAATGTGAGAATGTTAGTAAAAATGCCTTTTAGGATTGTTTTGTTTGCAAGTGTTTATTATCAGACACCCCTCAGGGGTTCACAGGGCAGGTTGCGAATGTCCGAAGTGGGGCCTGGGAATTTCCTTCCACAAAGCCTGTGCTTCTTCCTCTCTTTGTTACTCCTCAAAGAACAAGTTGAAGCATTATTAGAGATCCTTACTTAACCCTTTATCCTGCCCACTGCTTCTTCGTTTACATTACAGAAAATTCACGCTGCCAGCCATCTAAGGATCAAAAAGATGTTTGGGTTTTTGTTGTGGTGTGCACCCGCAGATGTGCACGTATGTGTGCATTTGTGTGCATGAGTATGCATATGTTTGTGTGTTAATGGAGAGGAAACAGGTAAAGCACAAAACGTATTGCATTTTAAGAGGTTTTCATTCAGTGTTATGACATGCACCCATCATTGGTCAGATCAGAGAAAACTTTCTTTATGGTAATATGCATTCCTGCTAAAAATGATGACTCAATTTCAGTTCCCTGTCTCTAGGGAAGGGCCGTCTTAGAATTATAGTTGCTTTTCACCTTTGGAGTCTACTTATTGGCTAAAAGCTGGGGTATAATGAGTTGAAAGATATTTCAACCAACCAAGAATTATTTATTGAATATATTCTATGTGTCTGAACTCTACTAGGTATTAAGAGAAACCAGAGATTCTGCCTGCAGGAAAATTCAAGACCATGTTTTTTTTTTTTTTTTTTTTTTTTTTTTTTTTTGAGACGGAGTTTCACTCTTGTTGCCCAGGCTGGAGTGCAGTGGCGTGATTTTGGCTCACTGCAACCTCCGCCTCCTGGGTTAAAGTGATTCTCCTGCCTCAGCCTCCCGAGTAGCTGGGATTACAGGCACCCGCCACCGCACTGGGCTAATTATGTATTTTTAGTAGAGATGAGGTTTCTCCACGTTGGTCAGGCTGGTCTCGAACTCCTGACCTCAGGTGATCTGCCCACTTCGGCCTCCCAAAGTGCTGGGATTACAGGCATGAGCCACCGCGCCCGGTCAAGAGCACCTATTTATACATATATACAAACACACAAACTCAACGTCTTGCAAGTGAGAGTGCAAAGAAGCCAGACATTTGTATGGTCTAAGGCCAGGAAAGATTAGAAGAGGGACATGGGCCCTCATCCAGCCTGGAACTCTTCAATTATCCCCAGAGACATCTTTATGATGTCTTCATTGTCCTTAAATCTCCAAGCATCAGCGCGGCCAAGTGTGTGCACCATGCACATACACATGTACACACATGCACACACAGCCTGCTCTCGGGAAACAGCTGTGCCTTCTTGGAGGAAATAATGCCGTTGGCCTTCTCACCATCAACTCTACGCCAGGATCAGCCTCAATACCCATCTCTTTTGCCCTCTTGTTTTGTCCCAAGGGAAGAGGGACCCTTCCCTGCATCCAGAGCTCAGCTCTCCCACGCTCCTGCCTTCTGTTCCCATAGCCTCACTAGGCTCCCCTCTTATTGGTCCTTTTCTGTTATCATTTAATTATGCTTAGGTCCTTCTCATCTTAAAACAATAGGAGCAGAAGCTCTTCTCACCCCGTATTTTTCCTTACCTGTGCTTCCATCTTCATTTCCCCTCACCACAAAATTCTTGAAAGGATTATGGCTAGTCATGTCTTCATATCATCACCAACCATTCACATTGTGTTGTGTCTACGCTACCCCAGTGCACCTCAGCAAATGCTTTTGCCAAGATTCTCTACGACCTCTGTATCCTCAAATCCAACTCATTTACTGTCAGCAGGACTTCACACTGCTCTCCACTTCCTCTAGTCTTGTCCCTGCCTTCTAGGACACCAATGCTCCTGGTCTTCCTCCTTCTTCTCTGGCGCAACTTCTCAGTTTTTCTTTTACAGGTTCCTTTCCCTCTGCCATTTCCTCAGCTTCCCAGTGGCTGTAACCAGGGCCACCTTTTCTCCATTCATTCTGTCTCCCTGCTGTGGTTCATTCCTCTGCCTGGATTTCTCTTTCCTGCCTTCTCTGTTGATATAGTTTGGCTGTGTCCCCACCCAAATCTCTCCTTGAGCTGCAATAATCCCCACATGTCAAGGGTGGGGCCAGGTGGAGATAACTGAATCGTGAGGGCGGCTTCCTTCATACTGTTCTCATGGTAGTGAATACATCTCATGAGATCTGATAGTTTAATAAATGGGAGTTCCCCTGCACAAGCTCCCTTTCCTGCCACCATGTAAGAAAGACATGACTTTGCTCCTCCTCACCTTCCACCATGATTGTGAGGCCTCCCCAGCCATGTGGAACTGTGAGTCTATTAAACCTCTTTCCTTTTTAAATTATCCAGTCTCAGATATGTCTTTATTAGCAGCGTGATAACAGACTAACACATCTGTCAAGTAAACTATCCTCCTAAGTCCATTTTAAATGTCACCAAATTACTTCTTTTTTACAGGTCACAGCATCCCTGTGCAGAACTGATCTCCCTGCTAAGTGCTTTGCAGCACTGTCCCAAGCCTGTTTTACAGTGCCTTTCGTGTTTGAAATCTCAGTAATTGTTCACATGCACTTCTTTCCTAGGACATAGGGATGCTATCTTATTCATCTTTTTACTCCTCTCCCCTAGCACAGTACCTGGCACATTCGGCATTTCATGTAGAGTTAGGAATGCAAAAGTGTCACTTCAGTGATTTATCTCTTCTTTAAGTAAAATAACATCTTGTACTTTCAGGATGGATGTGTTCATAAATTTTAATTTTAATATAATTTTTGAAACTTTACTCACATTTGGGCTACTAACAAACTTTTACCTTTTTCTTAAGATCAAAATCACAATTATTAACACTTCCTATAGGAGTTTTTAATTCCTGTTTAAAAGCAGAAATGAATGACATTTGGACTTCATTCACATTTTATTTAAATCATCACTCTGGGAGAATTTCCAAATGTGTCATGAGTGACACTGCATATTCATGCACCTGAGGTGGAGTTGCCATGGTATAGCATAACTAATATTTTTCAAGATTGTCTCCCCACTGCAGGTGCTGGTGTTGCATAAATTTTCCACAGCTCACCTGCAGAACTTGTCTACTCTTCTTTCAAAGCCATGGAGATTGATTTACTGACCAGTCTGAAGGTGAACAATGGTGGCCACAGAGAATGAGCCTAAGCACCGAGCCAGTACAGATTCCACCCAGCCTCCTGTCTCCCAGAAGTTCATAAGATAGGGATGTATCTTAGGGTACAAGGCCAGAGGTTCTCTCAACTCTGGGTGGCAGATGGTATGCTACACCCTCTGTTGGACTGTGAAGAGAAAGTATGTGCCCTGTTCTATATTTTGAAAGATCTTATCCCTTTAAAAATCTCTATTTTGGGTTTTTGTAATAATAGATGTATAATATATTAGTATAAGAGAACTGTAAATGACATATAAAATATGTTATTTACATGGAGATGCAAAGCACAGTTTGTGCAAGTGTGGTCTAGAGACCAGTACTTGATAAACTGGCTGGATGCTGATCAAAATGCGTATCTCTGGGTTCTACCTGAACCTACTAAATTGAAACCTGTCTGTGTAGGAAGATGGGGGTAGGAGCAGGACAGGGAGCAATGCTGCAAAATATGCATTTTTCAACCAGCACCTTAGGACAGGAGTCCCCAACTTGTGGGCCATGGACCAGTGCTGGTCGATGGCCTATTAGGAACCTGACGACACAGTAGGACATGAGCCATGGGAGAGCCAGCGTTATTGCCTGAGCTCCACCTCTTTTTGAATCAGTGGTGGCATTCAATTCTCATGGGAACTTGAACCCTATTGTGAACTGTGCATGCGAGGAATCTAGGTTGCATGCTCCTTATGAGAATCTAATGGTTGATGATCTGAACAGTTTTATCCTGAAACCATACCCCCGCTTCTCTCGCTTCTGGTCTTCTAGAAAACTTGTCTTCCATGAAACCAGTTCCTGGTGCCAAAGAGGATGAGATCACTGCCTTAGAAGTACTTCCAAAGTATGATGCACATTTAGTCAGGCATAAAAACAATGTTTAGAAAATATCTACTAGCTTTTTAGAAAAGTGTTTACACTGGTGGCAGGAGGATCCCTCCCTGTATTTCTCTGAGTGGGTTAACGATTTTGCAGTCCAGGCTCATGTTTGCAGGAACATTCTTCCTGCTGAATTGTACCCTTTGTTGGGACTACAGGTTTGGAACAGAATTCTATATCGCTTTGTACCATCCTTCGAACCATCGTATGTTTAACCTTTCATTTGTTTAGGCTTCAGCAGCTTATCTTGAAGCATAATATAGTATAGTGATAAGAACTGGGTTTGGGATTCAGAGTCTGCCTCAAATTCTTCAATTTGCCAGACTTTCAATCTATGTAGATTTTAAACCACGTTTGGCCAGTTGTTTAACCTTTCTGAGCCTCCTTCTCTAAAATGGGAGTAGCTAACTAGTTCATGGAGTGTCGTGAAAACTAAATGACATTGTGCATTTAAAAAGTTTGTTAAAAAACACTCAGCAGAGACCCTGTGATGGAAGTGTTTCTCAATAAGAGATAGCAATTAAAAATAGCAATAGTATCATCATCACCAACAACAATAAACTTGCTGTAAGAAAGAAATCATCCACGAGTTTCCCAGCATTAAGATAGTATTCTGCACAAAGTAGGTACCCAGAAACACTTGTCCAGCGAATGAATATCCTATTTGTGAATATGAGTACATATATTGGGAAAAGGATAGGATTTCAAAAATAAAAATATGTAACCAAACTGCTAACACAACCTGATGTGTGACTGTAGATCGAACCTCAGCTGCTCTTGATAAAACAGCACCTTTCTGCAAAATTCATCCATTTTCTCAGAGATAGTCTATAAGTTCTTCTTACTTACTTTAGCAGGCAGTTATGCTTTTTTTTTTTTTTTGTATGTGTGAGTTTCATATTTGATGTAAATTTCTATATTCAGGATTTTTTTCCTCTTTTGACTTGAGACTCACCTTTAGTCAACAATTTCCTGTGACAATTTTCAGGAACATGCAGACTTTATTTATTGTAATGGATTATCCTTCAAAAACAAGATTTATAATTGATGAATTGGTCAGTGCCTATAGCCTGTTTACTGATATGCACTAGTTCCATTTTTAAACCCAATTACTCAAACCACCAAACCAAATGCACACACATGCATGAGTGCATGCATGCACACATGCAGACACACGCACACATCTCTAATGGTTATGCATGTGGGATCTGAGCTGTGGACTTATAAAGTATTATGTCAAAGAAAGAGGAAAAGGAAGAAAGAAATATTAGCAGTCTAGAGATAAGATAACCATATTTAGAGAAAGAAAGGAGACGAAAGAGAAATAGAGAGACTATGAATAAAAAGTGTCCTATGTGCAGGCTTCTCATGACAGAAGCATCTTAGGATCTTCTGGTCCATTTTCTTCCTAGCATGGAGGACTTAATACTCACCAAGCTCTGCTCTAAATACTTAATTTGGAACACTTCATTTAATATGAGAAAATTGCACTGTCTCTGTTTTAAAGATAAGAAAACTGAGGATCAGAGATTAAGTAACTTACCCAAATTTCAATAGCTGGAAGTGGTAGAACTAGGACTTTAACCCAACAGCCTGGTGCCATAGCCCGTGCTTTTACCCTCTTAAGCAGCTCTAATAGTGTGCTGCCTTAGGGATTCATTCATAACAAACATGGATTAAGCACCTGACTACTCTGTGCCAGATACTGTGCTAAGTGCTAGACATAGAACAGTAGGTAAATGAGGTCCTACCCTGGGGTGGTGTGCGAGGTGGTAGTATCACAGGACAGTGGAGGAGCCCATAAATAAAGCATTGTAATGCAGTTCAGTAGGTGCTTTGACAGGGGAGGAGGTGATGGGAGGTGTACACACAACTAGAGGAAGTCAAAGGGAGGCTTCTTACAGGGAATGACCTTGACCTGGGCCGTGAAGGACTGTGAGAGTTGGCAGACTATAGAACACAGAGCATTCAGGGTGCTAAGGAGGTTCAGAAAGGTCAAGTAAGACGAGAAAAAAGGAGTAATTAGCTTGACTGTGGTCATTTCACAATGTATATGTA
Source organism: Rhinopithecus bieti (assembly GCF_001698545.2). Classification (NCBI taxonomy): domain Eukaryota; kingdom Metazoa; phylum Chordata; class Mammalia; order Primates; family Cercopithecidae; genus Rhinopithecus; species Rhinopithecus bieti. The sequence continues at coordinate 175,051 of NW_016813121.1, read as the reverse complement.
TAGCAAAAAAGCATGTAGTGCACCATAAATATACTTTTTATTTGTCAATTTTACCTCAATAAAACTGAAGAGAAAAAAGGAAGGAGTAGGAAGAGGTGAAGCTGGCTCTTAGGCAGAAGCCCTGGCAATGAAGCATCTCGGCTGAAGATAATGACGTGTGGGGAGAGAAGAGATGGCCCACAGATGAACCTAGCAGCCCATCTAGCTGCCAGTGTTTCTCTAAATGTATGCGGAGGTTCTGATACAGCTGACACAGGCCTGGGAACCAGACATTAATAGTTTCTCAAAGCGAGAACCACAATGGTAAAAAATAAATAAAATAAAAATAACCATGCTCTATCTCAGTGGTTATTAAACATTTGTGCACATCAGAATCACCTGGACAGCTTGATAGCTTGTTAAAACACTGGTTACTGGGCCTCACTTCCAGAGTATTAGATTCTGGAAGTCTGGGGTGGGCTCTAGAATTTGCCTGCCTGTGTTTCTTTTTTCTTTTTTTTTTTCTTTTCTTTTATTTCTTTGTTTCTTTCTTTCTTTCCCCTCCTTTCTCTCCCCTCCTTTCTCCCCCCCTCCCCCCCCACCCGCCCCGCAACTTTCTCTCTTTCTTTCTTTCTTTCTCTCTTTCTTTCCTTCTTTCCTTCGAGACAAGGTCTCTCTCTGTCACCCAGGTGGGAGTGCAGTGTCACACTCATAGCTCACTGAAGCCCCAAATTCTTGGGCTCAAGTGATCCTCCCACTTCAGCCCCACAAGGAGCTAGGATTACAGGTGCTTGCCAGCATGCCTGGCTTTTTATTATTTGTAGAGACAGGGTCTTGCTATGTTGCCTAGGCTGGTCTGAAACTCCTGGCTTCAAGGGCTCCTCACACCTCGACCTTCCAAAGTGCTAGGATTAGAGATGTGAGTCACTGAGCAGGCCTAGAATTTGCATTTCCATCAAGTTCCCAGAATGTTGGGGCCCACATTTTGAACCACTGCTCTGTCTACTGAGCAGACTCTGAGTGTGAAGCCAAGAACTTAGCCAAAGCTATTTGAGTGATTCTTAGGTTGCACTAAAATTTGAAAATTATTGGGAGGAAGAATTACTAAATCTCTTATCTTCTTTGTTGTAAGTGCTCCTTTAACTTTTAATTATTTCTGTAGTTTACGAAAATCCAACCCAAATATTCCTGATATTTTGGTTCATTTTGGTCTGTAAGGGGTCAAAATATAAGGACGTGTAGGGTTCTTTGGAATTTCAAAAATCAGCCCTCTGAAATTTCTCTTTGCAAAGCAGGAAGTCACTTGCTGCTGAGAGCAAACACTTGAGTCAACCGTTTGCCTCGTTAGAGGGCTTCAGAGCTGTGGCTTCTGAGCACATTTCTCTACATTTTAGAATGGTGTGAATCTGAGTCTTTACAGAATAGGTTATACAGGTGGAAATATGAGATCTGTGTCTCTAAGTGTGGCCAACTGGCTGAGGCTGAAATATATCCTAATGTCTTTATTTCCTCCATTGTAGATAAGGCAGGAGGCAGCTGGAAAATCAAAAATTCCCTTGAACGAAGGAGAATTGGAAGGACGGATAGGGAAGAAGAGGTCCTATGTGCTTATTTTCCCCTTTGCTTACCAAAATCCAACAAACGGCAACTATCTTCTCTAATGTCATGGTCACAAACTAAATTTCTCAAAACAAATATTTAGAAGAAAAAGATTGATGTGGAAAATATAATAGCAAGTGGCTGAATTAATCTTTAACATGAGTGAAGAATCAAGAGTTGCACCTCTTCACCCCAGGTTACACCAAAATCCGTGCACACTCAGTCCCAAAGTAAGTCCTGCAGAACCTCACATATGGGAAAAGTAAAAGTCAACCATTAGTATGGTTGGTTTAGCGTCTAAGGAAAACCATATTTTTCAATCCGTGTTTGGTTTCAGATACAGAACTACAAATACCAACTGTATGTATTGAAAAAAAATATCCACATAAAACTGGGTCCTTGAAATTCAAACTCCTGTTATTCAAGAGACAACTGTAATTTAAAATCACAAGAAATAAGTTCTCATGAGCATTTTATAATCATTCTAGTAGTCTAAACTCCTCCATCTATAGTACTAAAATGTAAATGCCATTGAGAACATCTGGAAGTAGCTGGAAATCTTCATTCATTGAAAGTGGGTTCAATTCCATTGACAATCTCTATTACATACAGAAAAAATGGGCTAAATATATGTTTGAAGATTTTTCAGCACTACGCAAGTTTTCACCTTTAGTATGTCAGTAAAATTAATTAGTTGAAGCTTCCCATTCCATGTCCTCACAAACAAAATTCAACCTTTAATGAAAGTCACTTTTGGATTTTGAAACAATGAGTTCAAAGGGAAGTTACTAAAAATAGTTGAAATTAACATTGATTGTAAAGGAAATAAACAGAAAATTACTTTTTTTTTTTTTTTT
>NW_016813121.1:164092-172270 GCF_001698545.2 Rhinopithecus bieti | reverse complement strand
GTTGTGTGTCTCAGTTCCCCTGGCTAGGAAAACGGATCCCCTTCCCCCTTGCGCTTCCAGGTGAGGCGATGCCTCGCCCTGCTTCAGCTCTCGCTGGTCAGGCTGCAGCAGCTGACCAGCACCGATTGTCCGGCACTCCCTAGTGAGATGACCCCAGTACCTCAGTTGAAAATGCAGAAATCACCGGTCTTCTGTGTCGCTCGCGCTGGGAGTTGGAGACTGGAGCTGTTCATATTCGGCCATCTTGCTCCGCCCCCCCAGAAAATTACTTTTATTGGACCCAAGAGACAATACTTTTTTTTTTTGAGATGGAGTCTCCCTCTGTCACCCAGGCTGGAGTGCAATGGCGTGATCTCGGCTCCCTGCAACCTCTGCCTCCCAGGTTCAAGCAATTCTCCTGCCTCAGCCTCCTGAGTAGCTGGGACTACAGTCGCCCGCCACCACACCCGGATAATTTTTTGTACTTTTGGTAGAGATGGGGTTTCACCGTGTTAGCAAGCATGGTCTCGATCTCCTGACCTCGTGATCCGCCCGCCTCAGTCTCCCAAAGTGCTGGGATTACAGGTGTGAGGCACCGCACCTGGCCAAGGCAATACATTTTAATTAACTTACTCTTTCTCTTCATTTGTTTAATTTTCACACAGGGATTTTAGTTGAAGTCACATATACTAATTTGTTTACATACTTATTTACTGTGTGTCTTCACAAGTCTCTACACTCTTCTCAAACCAGTGCCCTCCTGTTTCCCGTGCCCCTCCACACCTTGAGCCCACCTTAAGCTTCAACCCTGCCTGCCCCCAATCAAGATACCCTGAAACTGGCCACTCAGCGAATCATGTTAAAGCAAGATTCCTGCCCCACAGGTAGAAGAGAACCACTAGTTAAAGAAGCAAGCAATGAGTCCCTGGGACTTTTGCTTTTATATAATCAGAAAAGGCTGGGCATGGTGGCTCATGCCTGTAATCCCAGCAATTTGGGAGGCTGAGGCTGAGGCTGAGGGGATCACGAGGGCAAGAGATTGAGGCCATCCTGGCCAACATGGTGAAACCCCATCTCTACTAAAAATACAAAAATTAGCTGAGTGTGGTGGCACGCACCTGTAATTCCAGCTATTTGGGAGGCTGAGGCAGGAGAATCGCTTCAACCTGGGAGGCAGACGTTGCAGTGAGCTGAGATTGCGCCACTGAACTCCAGCCTGGTGACAGAGTGAGACTTCATTAAAAAAAAAAAAAAAAAAAAAAGACAAGTAGAAAGAATGAAAAATAAGGCTAGTTTTGGGGAGAGGCTTTGTGAAGGACTCTGTGGTAGAACATGTGTGGTCATCTCTAGATTTGTGGTTTTCAGAATTTGGTTTGCACAAGAGTTACCTGGAGAGTTTGTTAATGATGAAGATCTTAGGGCTGTACCTTGAGACTCTAGGTGGGGGAACTCACAGGAGGAACCCAGAAGTCCTGGTCAGGGGACACCCAAAGGGTTATTAAGCACTCTACCCATGTGGATCACTGCAACCTAGTGCAGTGATCATTAAGGTGCTGATCTCCACCCACCAAGATGCTCCTTCATCTAGTGGGATAAGGGGGTGGACTCCAAGATTTTATCACTGGCTCAGAAGACCACTCACTTCCAGTGGCCTCACCTACCAGAATCTGTTGCCTTTTTCATAGCAGCCCCAAAGTTTCTCATTCTCATTGACTTCCAAGATGATTGACAGAGCCAAAAAATACAGAAATAGACAAGTGCTATTTGTCAGTCAATGATGTTTATCAAGGGTTAGAAGAGTTTAGAAGGAAGACACCACACTCAGCTCTGATTTGCTGCTTATGAGATGCCAGATGGTAGTGTCTGAGGCCAGCAGAAAGGAAGGGGAAGGGAGGATACTGCTGTAGAAGGCGCCCGGAATGTTATTTTTCTAGCAAAGACTTTTCAGAATGAACACTGGAATTCGTTCTGCAGGCTTTCCAGAATTAAAGAATGTACATTTTCCCCAAACACTAAAATTAAACTATAAATCATGTTTATTCACAAGTTACATGTAATAGGAAACATTTCTGGTATTGATAACTCTGAATCAGTAGTCCCCAACCCCCAACTTATTAGCAGTCTTGCTTTCTGTGGTTTCAGTCACTCCATGGCCAACTGGGGTCTGTAAATATTAAATGGAAAATTCCAGAAAAAAACAATTTATAAGTTTTAAATTACATGCCATTCTGAATAGCATGATGAAATCTCATGCTGTTCATTCTGCCTTACCTGGAACATGAATCATCACTTTGTCCAGCATATTTCTGTCCATTAGTCACTTAGTAGCTTTCTCAGTTATGAAATCTACTGTCAGGGTATGTATTGCAGCACCTATGTTCAAATGACTTTTATCTGACTTAACAATTGCCCCAAAGCACAAGATTAGTGATGCTGGCATATTATATAACTGCTGTATTTTATTGTTAGTTATTGTTGTTAATCTCTTAACTGTGCCTAATTTATAAATTAAACTTTATCATAGGTATGTATGCATATAAAAAAACATAGTATATATGGGGTTTAGTACTATCAATGATTTCAGGCATCCACTGTGGGCCTTGGAATGTATCCCCCTCGGATAATGGGGGACCACTGTGTTGCCTTGCAACTAGAATGGTGGCGAATGGTTGGGAGGACTGAGGTACACATTTTAAGGAAAGAGCCACAATTGACCTGAACTGCTCTGCTTACTAAGATAAGAAAATAAAAGATTTAGTAGAAAACCCAATGGCATGAAATCTGAGACAGTGAGGGGCTGGGAAAACATGAGGTAAACATCATGAGGGCAATTTCAGTGACATGGGAGAAAGATGGGCTTGATGCCAACCCATCAACACACACACAGACACACACACACACACACACACACACACACAGAGTCCTTATTTCCTGTACCTTGCTTCATGTTCTTCATAGCATTTTTGCTCATCAGACACATAACTCACTTGTTTATTGTCTATATTTCTGTATCAGTCAAGGTCCTGGCAGAAAAGAAGTGACATTTTCAAAGGGTAACAGAAGAGGTAAGAGCAGTTAAGTCAACATAGAACTGGCAGCATCGAGCAGCCATGGGTTGCATCTCATTAAGCAAAAAGGGTCAAGAAGGGTGGGGAGGTAAGGGAGGTGTCAGAGGAACCTGCCAAGATCTGTGACTATGGGAGAGGGGAATCCCCCAGGATCTGTGGCTAGAGGGGAGGAACACAACCACTGCCAAAACTGCTGCCTGCCAGGAGTTGGGGGGAGAAAATGCCAGGTTCTCCTGTGCTTCCATACTACAACGTCCCGCTGGGATCTCCCACTCTCCCTACCTTCCATCACCCTCCCAGAAGACAAGGCACAGCAGAGTGCCGGGTTAGCCTCCTGGGGCACAGAGAAGGGTGAAGATGGACCTGGAGGGTACACAGAGGCTAGCCAGCACCTCCCCCAACTAGAGTGCAGACTCCTAGGGGACAGTTGTTTTCATTACTTCTTATCCCCAGGGCCTAGAACAGTGTCTGGCATGTAGATTTTCAAAATGTTTGATGATGGAATGAAGGTGTGCATGATTTGGAAAAAGAGAGATGTCGAAAGATTAAAGCAGTTTCCTAGCGTGTGTGATATAAACCCACCTACTGCCACTAATATAGCAGACAGTTAGATTTACCCTTTCTCATAATGCTTTCACATGAAGGGATATTTTGAGGAAGGCAGGTATGGCAGGCAGATCTGGAAGAAAAGATAGAGAAGATACAGCAAGGACTTCAGCACCATATGACCAACAGCAAAACCACAAAGTCTGAAGGTTAATTGCTTTAGAATCTACAGGTGATAGAGGCATGGGAGTATTCAAGCCCCAGCCAGCACCCATCCCAGGGAGGAAGACCTTAGGCATGGCGCAGCTCTGGGTTCCATCCTGACCAACTCAACCCCTCTGAGACTGATTTTCCTCATCTGTAAAATGGGGATGAGGACAGAATGCGGTGTTGTGAAGACTGAGCAGGATCCGACACACTGTACTTAGGGTGGCGTAAACAGTAGGAGCCATAAGGATTGTTTCCTGTGCAAGGCAAGTTCTCTAATTTGAGATAGATGTGGAAACTGCTGCAGTTGCTCTGCTTTCTCGGCTGGAGCCATTCATTCTGCATTCCTGATTAGGGAGAGGGTCAGGCGGTAATAGGACACCTCGTTCCGGACAGCTTTACCCAGTCCCCCTACATGGCTTCCTGCTTCCTTCCTTCAGGGTCAAGTGGAGTCAAAGCTTGTTTTCCTTCTCACTCCAGGTCAGCACCACACAACACACTTGTTTTTTTCAGGTGGCCCTGGGGGCTTGGAACTGCACTGACAGACATCCGTGCAGCCCTTCCTTCCTCTGGGTCAGGGAGATGTTTCCAGATGGAGTTGAATTCAGGAGCAGGTGAGGGACTTGGGGAAAAGGAGAAAGGCAAGATTAGCTTCCTCTGGAGAAGCTGGGAAATGCCTTAGTGAATCAGATTCACATGGCCTTACTTTAATATGAGCTCTCTCTCCACTTTTATTTGGTAGTGGCAAATTCTTCCTCTACCCTCTTTGGGTCTGTACCCCTAAAAGTACTGCTCTCAGATAAAATAAATTAGGCTAATGAAGAGAGAATGAGGCACCTCTGAATGAAGGTCTCCTGTGCTTGCATGAAGAGCTCACAAGAGACACTCTGGAATCCGTGACACCAGGGTGAAGTGGTGGGGGGTTTCCCTCAAGTGGAGGCAATAAGGTGGTGCATTGTCTGTAGAGAATTTGAAATTAACAATAAAAGTGACTAAAGCATTTTTAAGGATTATTGGTCGGGCTCAGTGGCTCACGCCTGTAATCTCAGCACTTTGGGAGGTCGAGGCGGGCGGATCACGAGGTCAGGAGATCAAGACCATCCTGGCTAACACAGTGAAACCCTGTCTCTACTAAAGATACAAAAAATTAGCCGGGCATTGTGGCACGTGCCCGTAGTCTCAGCTACTCAGGAGGTTGAAGTGGAATAATCGCTTGAACCTGGGAGGCAGAGGTTGCAGTGAGCCAAGATCACACTACTGCACTCCAGCCTGGGCAACACAGCAAGACCCCGTCTCAAAAAAAAAAAAAAAAAAAGAACTATCACCATATCATGGTGATCCCAAACAATGTCAGCGATGAAGTATTTTTCCTAAAAAATCTATTGAAGGTCTAAGTTCTTAACAATTGCTACCATTACCGGTGAGTTTCAGTAATATAAGCTGCTAATTAATGTACTTTTATTACTTACCTTTTGATAAATAGTGTTCTACAGAGAAGGTAATTCAGAAAACTCTCATTTATATAGCAGCTCCTGACACAGAGGAGCTCAGCTACACATGTTTGTTCCAAGAGTAAGTTTCTAAGGGTTTGGGACTGTCTGAGTTTGCCTGAAGTCTCTCCAGCCTCTGCAGAATAACACATCCCTGCATTTGAACAGTAGATTAAAAACACGCAATGTTAGCATGGTGGTTGTAAAGAAACTGAACATGTGTAGCTTTAATTCTGTCATTCTATGGGACCTTATAGAGTTTTTATTTTTGTTTAAAATTTAAAACAGTGCAGAGTGCAATCTTCAAGGCATACTATTATTATTTGGCATGTACGAATTTTAGTTCACACTTAACATTTCACTGAATTTTAGTAGTAGCATAAAGTAGAATGTTTCCTTTTTTAGTCAATTGCTTTAAATCGAAAGAATTAGTCAAGCAAATAAGGCTTATTGCTGAAAATAATGTCCTCATATAAAGGAAGGGAAAGTTAATAAAAGATCTTGTCCAAGTGTCAACTCTGCTGGTTATCTCCATGGTCCAGAATTATGTGTGCTGGCTGCTCTCTAATTTTATGTACAGAAGTGTGAGTGTGTGTGTGGCATAGGAGTGTGCATGCATGTGTGTGTATGTGTGTTTTTGAGAGACAGAGAGACATTAGTGGAGTCAGGTGACTCAGGGGCAAGAGGTCACTCATAAGATTGCCCATATTTAGTGAGAGCCCAGAAGGTTCAAATGAAGAGTCCCAGACAGAGATGTGCCATAAAGGGTTCACATATTGCTGGGTAAAACACAAAGTCTAGATCTTAATGGCTTTCAACAAAATGGAAAAGCGAACAATTTGAGGAATTCCGGAAGAAACTAAAAATAGATGTGGTTTTCCCTCCCTTAATATTCCAGGTCAGACGAGGCAAAACTAAGGGCTCTGGGTCTGGAAGAATTGTGTAATTGTTGATATGTAGCTATGTTTTGTGTACTGTGCTTCAGATCCAAAAATAGTTTAGTGGTCCTGAGAGGCAGACTCTGATAACTAGAAGGTGATGTACTTATGAAAGGTCTTGAACTTGGAAACGTGGACCCCCTCATTGTGCTGAGATAGGCCATGGGAGCTGTGGAGGGCTGAGTAATTTCCATGAGGCCCGATGACAATCTGTACAATGCTAGACCATTTTGAATTGCAGTAGCAGCCACTGTGAACACCTTTATCTTCAATCTCTTACCCTTTAAATTCCTAAAATAGAAAGCTCAGGCTAGAAAGCAGCGCAACTCACCTTCAGTAGTAGCAACCTGATCACCAGGCCAACTAGGTCAGTCCATCTCTCTGGGTTTGCCATTGTGGTATGAGATGGAACAGACCAGTGAATAAAGAGGGTACCAAAGTAATGGCATATCCATGACTTGGACCTGAGGAGACAGAGAATTCAGTGGATTTAGGGGCAAGCAACTTGAAGTGAATAGCTAGTGCTTTTCTCCAGTATTAAAACAAGCAAGTTGTTTTGAACAGGAGTTACTTTACTGAGCTATATGTGTACCATCTGGAAATTATTTATCCTTGTATTTTCTTTAAAAATGATTCACTACAGGTCACATAAAAGTGGTGCTCTTAGATACCAAGACCTTGCTAATTATCAAGTTAATATTTAGTTCCCCTAAGCTCACTCACAAGCTCTGTGGTTTTGCAGCATTCCACGCCTCTATGTTTTTAAGAGGCACATTCTTCCTTCTCCCTAAGGAGTTGAACTTCAGAAAGTTTGATTAATTTTCATATATGCCTTGTTTTCCATTCCCATCACTGCTGCCTCCAACTTTGTGCTTCTCCTCAATGATCTTATTTTTGGCCCCTTCTTGGCGATGCATTTCAGAACCATTGTTGTTTTTCATAGACACTGGCGTCGCCCAGTCTTTTTTTCAGATTTCTTTCTCAAGCAAACATTGTCATTGTGCATGACATATTATGTATTCTTGAAAGGGCGTTTTAAAAAGAATACGTCATCCCTCAGAGGAATTGCGAAGTCTTAGTATAGGGATGCGATTATTAACCATCAAACAGGAGCCCAGGAGCAGTGACTCTGTGGGGAGGTGGGATGCATGCTTGAGGGTGGTGATTTTCACCACGTGGATGACTCATCTCTGGTTGACCAGAAGGTGATACTGACCTAGCGATGTCACCCTTCTATTGTAGGTGTTATAATTATTGAGCATCTGTTATGTACTGGGAATTTCTAGCTCTTCCTCAGAAATTACTTTCACTATGGCCAAGATTGTGACATGGGGGAATCCTGTACCCCTGTTAACAAACAAGGGGCTTCGGGGGCATTAATGTGCACAGAAAACCCTTGTGTGGATATAGTAGCAACCACAACCACGCTGTGACTTTGCTTTGGGGTATACTGGATTCACCTCACAGTATATATCCTACCAAGTGAAAAGCGATAAGAAGTAAAACAAAATCTGTCCTTGATTTACTTACTTATTTTAAAAGCACTAATTGAACACCTACTATGTTCCTTTTAGCAGTTACCTAGCATTTTAGTTTGTCTTTTCTTTTATAACCTCACCTCCACATTAGTCACTTCTAACTAATAATTTTTAAAACTCATGGTCAAAAAATAATTTTTAAATGATCAGTTCTTGAGTGTTCAATTTGATCTTTCTTAAATAGGTTCATGTACTGCACATGAACAAAATTCAGAGGGACCCAGAAACTTGCATGGTAAAAAATATGCCTACTAAATCACATTATGTTTTAACTGTATTTCAATATAATTGTTTTCATTTGTTATCTTATATATTCTGTTTTGTGCATTTACAAACATTATTCTAAGAAGGCTTGCACAGCCTTCACCAAATGGACAAAGAAGTTTATGGCAAAAAAAAAAAAAAAAAAAAA
>NW_016813121.1:119897-162852 GCF_001698545.2 Rhinopithecus bieti | reverse complement strand
TTTTTTTTTTTTTTTTTTTTTGAGGCGGAGTCTTACTTTGTCACCCAGGCTGGAGTGCAATGGCACCATCTCGACTCACTGCAACTTCCGCCTCCCTGGTTCAAGGGATTCTCCTGCCTCAGCCTCCCGAGTAGCTGGGATTACAGGCGTTAGTCATTCTTTTAGTGAGAGTCAGTGAGATACAGACCCTCCCAGTCTTCATGTGACTAAAAATGTTTTTTATTTTGCCTTCAATCATGAAGGTTCTTTCAAGTGTGACACCCTGGAAGAAAGCACAGGCGAAAGAGGACAGTGGGCCCCTGGGCCAAGTCTTAGGCACACCTACTTAAGGAGACCGAGAGGAGGGACTGCCAGGGCAGAAGGAGAGTGAGTGTCACAGAAGACACAGAATATGTCTTGTGGTTTATAAGAAGGTAGAAGTGGCCAACTATGTCAAATGGTGCTACCGAGTTAAGGGAGGTGAGAACAGCTAATGAACCGTTGGTTATAGCAACCAGGAGACTGGGGGAGCTCCCTGAGAGCAGCTGTGATGCAGAAGTAGGGAGGGGAGATTGATTTGACTGATTTTGAGGCTGGAGAGAGAGGTTAAAGAGGTGGAGATGAAATCTAGGTATTTGGCTCTTTAGTTAAGAGCTGTGAAGGGGAACACAAAAATGTTGCAGTAAATGAGGGGAAAGAGAAAGACGTAATGTCAGAGAGATACCCTATGTCTGTGTGCTGATGATGCTGAGGAAGTAAGAGGGGACAGCATCTGGAGCCCAGTGGAAGAAGGGGCAAGCCTTATCATCCTCTCAAACTAGAAAGAAGGCCAGAATGGGTAGGGCAGGTGCAAGAAGATTGAAAGTTTTATGTAAAAGATGAATGTTTATTATTTTTTTTAAAACAGTGTTTCCCTCTGTTGCCCATGCTGGGGTGCAGTGGTGTGATCATGACTCACTGCAGCCTTGACTTCCCAGGCTTAAGTGATCCTCCTACCTCAGCCTCCCTGGTAGGTGGGACTACAGGTGTGCACCACTATGTCCGGCTAATTTTTGTATTGTTTTGTAGAGATGGGGTCACACCGTGTTGCCCAGGCTGGTTTCAAACTCCTGGGCTCAAGGGATCCGCCTGCCTCAGCCTCCCAAACTGCTGGGATTACAGGCGTGAGATGCCACACATAGCCAAATGTTTCATTTAATTGACTGTTTTTCCAATGAAATGTGAGGCAAGGGTACTGCTAAGACTGAGGAGAGAGGAGAAGGTGTGAAATGGCCCTTTCAAGGAGTGAGAAAACTACCATAAATAATAGGATTGCCAGGTTATGTGGCCATAACAGTTCCACTGATAATGGGCAGAATGATTTTTACATGCAAGCTGCATGCCAGCCTATAAATAACTGCTGTCTGAAATACCATCCCCACACCATTTCCCACTTCTTTCTACACTCATTATTCTCCTGTTATCTCTACTGCTGTTCATGTTAAACCTTTAACTGCTGGTTTAAATTAATTCACACTAATATGGAACTCACTGGAAATGGAAATGAACAATATCTCAACATTTCAAAGATATTTGAGTCAGAGTAGGGGTAGTTTCTTCACTTAAAGTAATTTGTCTCTAAAAGTGTAATTTTAAGGAATGAGGTGCAGATAAACAGGTTTTTCTGTTGCTTTCCAAATCCTGCTACAGAAGTGATAGTTTATGCTTCTGATGTCACCTGGCATCTTATTTTTCATACTATGGTGCCATTCGCTACACTTTCAGTTAAAAACTGTATTCTAATATGTTAAAGAGAACTACTTAACATTCTTCCATGAAAGAATATAGGCCCTGGAGGCTGGGTGCGGTGGCTCACGCCTGTGATCTCGGCACTTGGGAGGCCGAGGTGGGTGGATCACCTGAGGTCAGGAGTTCGAGACCAACCTGGTCAACATAGTGAAACCCCATCTCTACTAAAAAAAAAAAAACTAGCTGGGTGAGGTGGCTGGCGCCTATAGTCCCAGCTACTCAGGAGGCTGAGGCAGGAGAATGGCGTAAACCTGGGAGGCGGAGCTTGCAGTGAGCTGAGATCCGGCCACTGCACTCCAGCCTGGGTGACAGAGTGAGATTCCGTCTCAAAAAAAAAATACAAAAATTAGCTGGGTATGGTGGTGAGTGCCTGTAATTCCAGCTACTCCACAGGCTGAGACAGGAGAATCGCTTGAACCCAGGAAGCGGAGGTTGCACTGACCCAAGATGGTGCTACTGCAGTCTAGCCTAGGCCACAAGAGTGAAACCGCATCTCAAAATAAATAAATAAATAAATAAATAAATAAATAAATAAATAAAATAATAATAATGATAATAAAAAAAACAATAAGAAGAATATAGGCCCTGAAAACATTGAGCTAATTTGTTTAGAGTGTCATTTCTTGCTCTAAGTCATGAGCCAAACATCTCAAGGAAAAGACTACAAGTTTAACCCAAGTTTAATATTGCCTCTTTCTCTGCTCAGAAATCACTACTTCATCTTAGATATTAGGTATATGGATAACTACCGAACCTGTACCTGTGAAATTGTCCCAATTTAGAGGTAAGAGAAAGGGGTATCTTAATAGTCCTCCTTGGGAAGAAACTGTCTTCAGAAAAATACTGTGATAAACACCTAGAAAGCAATTGAGACTCAGACCTCTAAGAGAGTAGAGGTCTCATGCATAAAGTGAGGGGTGGAATATGTTTGTTACCCCCATAGATAGAGGAGCCAACGGGAGAAGAGTGGAGATTACAGGGAAGAAGGGAAGAGAGGTCAGCGAGATGGTGGGTAGCTGGCACTAGAGAAGGTGGGAGTCTGTGGAACGCTCAGCAAAGAGGTGGTCAAAATATCCCAATAGAATCATAACATCCACCCTTCCAATCACAACTTGGTTATTTTTCTGGTTGTAAATATGACTTTAGTCACTCCTTTACTCCCAAACTTTAGGTTCACGTTTACTGGGTGTGTGGTGAAATTCATAAAAGGGCTGTTTTTCTTTTGTACCAATCTAGAGCCACACAGACACAACATACTAGGAATCTGGCAGTTCTATGGGTTGACCGGGCCAGGAGAATATAAAAATCCTTAGGAATTCCCAGGCACCCTGAGGTGGGCTCTGAACTTCCACAAGCTGGGGTAAAGCAATTTTATCTAGAATTTTGATAGACCAGGATTCACAGCAGGCATTTGGTTTATGCTTCGTTCTGAAACCCCCATCTGACTTGGGTCAGTTCTTCCGTCCCCTCAAATGTTCCTGTGGTTGTCACCCCACTTTTCAGTATCTCCCTGGGTAAAATTAGGTAAAAATCAAATTGAAGCATTTTAGCCAGAGCATAGACTACACTTCTGTCTCAGGAGGGCAATACAGCTATTTGGCATGATGTGAGCCTAATTCTGGCCTAGGGAGGTACGACAAGAACCTTCTGCAGTAAAGCTTGCTTGTCGACTTGTTGATGACAAAGCTTTGTCTATGGGTGTTGTCTGAGAAGGAGGTTTCAGGCCTTTATCACCTGTTATGATGTTGTTCTGAGTACTCTGTGAAAGCTGGGACCTAGGTGAGTGGATGGGACTTGGGGGTTGTGGATGGAAAAGAGACTGCTTAACTGTTGCTGGTCTACTTCTGTGATAATGATGTTAACAAGGAAATTCTGTTGCTGGCTTGCATCAGATGTGTTATTTGTGTTAACTAAATAAAGAGGGGATAAATGCTGACAGATTTTTTATTGTTCTCATCAGTACAGAGGTGTAACAGGACTTTACCTCCATGTGTCCTTATTCTACTTAGAACCACTATTTCTTCTACCAGAAAATTGGGGATGGGAATGCATGTGTTGGTGGGGGCTGGGGGTCACCAGAGCATAAGGTAACAGCATGGGATGCAGAGACAGAAGATCTAAATTCTAAGTCTGTCTCTGACACTAATGCTGCTTGTGACCTTGGTTAAGCCTTTCAACTTTAATACTAGATATTTGGAACAAATGATCACCAGCTGCACCCCCCACCCACCCTTTGCTCTAACATTATTTGATTCTGATTTTCTCCTGGCGTGGATGACCCTTACTACATATTTGTCTAGTGGTTTTGGCATTGTGACTGTTCACTAATTTCCTTGATAAATTCTGAGGAAATTATCTCTACAATCAGAGGTAAAAATGAGGGAAACTTTTTTGGGAGTCAAAGGAAAAGCTGAAGCACTGAAAATAGCATAGAATGATGGAATTTGGATGGGAGATGGTGTTGTGAGGACAGGGCTTTGCAGTCCCAAGCTAGGATTCTGCCTGATGTTTGCAGATCAACCTCGCTGTTACTGCAGTATACAGTACCCACCAGTGCAGAGCGCCCGCACCCAGGATGCACGGTAAAGAAGCAGAGGTTAAAACAGGAGTGACTGCCCAGCGTACATGGACAAAATGACATGTGTACATTGAGAGGAAAAGTGTAGCTTCCTTCTAAATAGATTCCCTCCTAGGCCAAGACAAGAAAGAATGCCATGTCCTCAAATACCTGCTCTTCTCCATGGGACTGGGTTGGAGGGGACTGAGGGAGGAAGAGTCAATGACAAGTCGATGACTGAAATTCTGTGCATCACAGCTGAGGCATGTGGTTGACATATGTCATGCCATGGGGATCAGAAATGACTTCCTGCTACGTAGACAGCATGTCATCTCTAAGAATTGAAAGTGGAATATGAAGGCTGTGGATGGCTCACAGGCCATTGGTGGTCAGCACTCTCCAAGAATAGATCAATAAGGGTCAAGAGAGAAGTGTGGATGACACCTCAATGAACCATACCTCAAATCCTCACTGTCCCCCCTCACCAGAGGTGCTGTCTCTTCCTCTTCCAGGAGATGGCAGAGGGGGTAGTGCTAGGAATAGAGTCCAGAAAAGGGTCCCACTTGGAGGGTGACTTGGATTTCTGGCAGAAGCTGGGGCCATCACTGAAGTCATAAGAAGTGCTGGAAGGGAGCTGTCAACTGTGTCCAGCTGGCTCAAAAGATGGAAACTTTGCAATCTTCCATAGCAAAACAACATCAATGTCTGAGAGACGCATGTACAAAGAAGGTGTAATAACACCGTCTATTGGTGGAAAGGGTGCAGTAGCAGTAAGTGCAAATAAAATCTGGGTGGCTGCAGCTAAGCACAAATATGACCAATTCCATTAGTGGAGGCTCTGCCAAAATATACACACCCGAGATAAGAATAAGACCATTTGTATACTATGAAACTGCCCAGTTATTTGCCAGTTCCTTCCTTGCATAAGGACAGGTCAGTGCCAAAGGAGAACTTTCTTGGCCTCAATGTAGAAATACCAAAAGAGAGCTGGGTCAAAAGGGTTACCCTTGGGTCAAAAGGGTTACCAACATCTGGTTATGGATTAAAAAATAAGAGAAAATTTATAAAAGCAGGGCTTACCCTGCCAAGATGTGGAGTTAGGAGAATTTCGCAAGTTGAACTAATATGTACTTTAGCTATGCTGGCCAGGGCTGTGGCATTAATAACTTCACTTGTGCATTGCACTTTCAAATACTCCTCTGCAATGAATCAGTTAAGCAGGCAACAGAGTTTTGCTCTTGTCGCCCAGGCTGGAGTGCAATGGCGCAATCTGGGCTCACTGCAACCTCTGCCTCTCAGATTCAAGCGATTCTTCTGCCTCGGCCTCCTGAGTAGCTGGGATTACAGGCACCAGCAAACACTCCCTGCTAATTTTTGTATTTTTTAGTAGAGATAGGGTTTCACCATGTTGGCCAGGCTGGTTTCGAACTCCTGACCTCAAGTGATCCACCTGCCTCAGCCTCCCAAAGTGCTGGGATTACAGGCATGAGCCACTGCACTCAACTTGGGAGCTTACCCTCTAGTGCAGGGATGCAAGGTGGATACATCCAGCAAAATTTAAAAGTGTAATATAGTGTACCAGAGATGATATGGAAAACTAAAGCAAGTGGGGGTGACGTGGAGGGATGAAATGTAAGACATGGCTATCAATGAAGGCCTCACTAAGACAGCAATATTGGGGCAAAAGTGAGAATGAGGTGACGGAGTGAGTCTTGAGGAAATCTGTACAAAGAGCATCCCTGGAAGGCAGAGAGAACAGCAAGTATGAAGACCCTGAAATGCAAGACTGCCTGGTCTGCAAGAAGGCCAGTGTGCCTGCAATAGCATGAACAATGGGGACAGAAGGTGGTGCAGATCATGTAGGTCTCACTGGCTGTTGAAAGGACTTGTGCTCTGACTGCAGGAGATGAGTTGAGCACAGGTGGACTTTATATAACTTGTATTTTATAAAGACCATTCTAGCTGCAGTTTTCAAAACAGACTATAAAGGGCAAGAGGAGATGCACAGAGACAGGGAAGACACTGGTAATTATCCAGTCAAGAGACAGTGATGGCTTGGTTGAGAATGACAGCAGCAGAAGGGGTAAGAAGTGCCAGATTATGCATATATTTTGAAAATAGAGCTAACAAGATTTGATGGCAAATTAAATGTAAAGTGTGCAAGGGAGGACTCAAAGATGACTCTCAGGGTTTTGATCTGGGTAACTGGAAGGATGGAGATGCCCTTTGCTAATATGGGAGAGACTGGTGGTATAGCTAGTTTGGGAGGGATGATCGGGAGTTTAGTTTGGGACATGTTCTGTTGGAGGGCCTACTGAACAACTGAATGGAGATATCAAGTAGGCAGTTGATTACATGAGTCAGGAATTCAGATGAGAGGTCTGTGATAGAGATAGACATTTGGAAGTCATCAGCAAAAAGATTTAAGCCAAAACTAGTAGAGATCACCTGGGAAATAAGTGTCAACAAAGAAGGGTTTCAAAGACTGAGCTGTGAGACACTCTTATGTTAAGAGGAGGGAGCAGCAATGGAAAATGAAATGGAGAGTTTAATTTCACTTGCTTTTATTGATAACCCACTATATACCAGCACTATAATAGGAGCTGGGCATAACATAAATGAGACCAGTGTCTGCCTTCAAGGTGCTCCATTCAAACAAATGGATTTTGTTTGAATGCAGTGTGGTAACTTCAAAAAGACATGCATCTGGCAGTGTGGGATCAGGGAAAAGAAATACTTGGCTCAGACTGGGAGAAATAGGAGAGTCCTTGGAAGAAATAACACTTGGAACTTAAAAGGAGACTAAATGTTACCTGTGTGAAGAAAGGAGAAGGGCAGAGTGAAAGAAGGGCAGAAGTGAAACAGCTGGGAACATGCTGGAAAATACGTATTTATTTGGTGCTGAAATTTCTTCATGAGAAAGTAGGAGCTTTGTCTCTAATGAGACTGTACCTTATAGTCATGAGAGATATTTCATATTAAGAAACACAGATAACCTGACTGGTGAATTATTCTGACTACATTTGCAGTTTGGTTGAAGAAGTTTGGGTTCAGCCACCAACACCAACGTTTTAGAATTCGGGAAAACGGCCTCTGTGACAGTCAATTCCAGCCGTAGCTATGACAGGGCAGGGTCTCTCCATCCACAGTTCATTCTGGGTTGCTGCTGGGGCCATATGGTGGTTCCATTTTTTATTTGCTTTTGTTTTCATTGTAATGTGTGTGCAGCGAGCACACAGTGTTCCTAACAACAAGCAGGGAACTGTGGGCGAGAAGAATTGCTCCTCAGAGAAGGAAACGGACAGCCACTTTGACAACGCCCATTCCATATTAGAGAGCCTGCTGCACCCAACAACCAAAACACAAGCAGGAAAACAGGCAGCATTTGCCCAGGAACTGTGTCTCTCAGCAGGCTGTTTCTTAAGTCAGGGTGTATCCAATCCAAGCTATAGACTACAGTTGAGAATCAGTATCTAGAAGTGGAATAATAACATTTTGAAGTTCATCCTCTTCTTGCCCAAATACTCTGATCTCAAGCCTAAGTCCCGCTGGTGGTTGCTGACTTGCCCTAGTCTGATAGCATGACAAGAAGGGAAGACAGCTGGAGGGGAGAGAGGATGAACTTCGAGGCACTGGAGCCCAGGGCTCCAGAGAACAATGAACAGTTACTAAACTCTTCCTCTTCAGTTTCAGCAGAGTCTGTAAACTCAGTACTATTATCATCCCACTTTCACACATAATAAAACTGAATCTCGGGGCCAGGAGCAGTGGCTCATGCCTGTAATCCCAGCACTTTGGGAGGCTGAGTCAGGGGATTACCTGAGGTCAGGAGTTTGAGACCAGCCTGACCAACATGGAGAGACCCCGTCTCTATTAAAAAAAAAATACAGAAATTAGCCAGATGTGCTGGTAGGCACCTATAGTCCCAGCTACTTGGAAGCCTGGGGCAAGAGAATCACTTGAACCCAGGAGGAAGAGGTTGCAGCGAGCCAAGATCGCGCCACTGGACTCTAGCCTGGGCGACAGAGCGAGACTCCATCTAAAAACAAAACAACATTGAATCTCAATAGGGTCAAGTAATGTGTAAGAATCGCTTGAACCCGGGAGGAAGAGGTTGCAGTGTGCCAAGATCACACCACTGGGCTCTAGCCTGGGCAACAGAGTGAGACTCTGTCTAAAAACAAAACAATATTGAATCTCAATAGGGTCAAGTAATGTGTACGTGGCCACATAAAATTGGTGGGACTGAAGCGTCAATTCCTACAGTCTGACTCCAGAGTCCTTTCTTTGACACTATGAGGAATTCTCTGAAGTTACTCTTGGGACTACCTGCATTCGACTCACCTGAAGCATTTATTTCCAATGCCGATTCCAGGCCATTCATCAAATTTTCTGTGGGCAGAGCTCCAGAGTAGAGAGTCAAACAGCATTCTCCATCTGTGTTCTGACCTTGGGAAGGTTTCTCCTTGGGCCTCAGTTTCCTCTCTTGTAAAATGAGGATCAGTGGGGTCACTTCCAGTTCAAAAAAGAGCTGACTATATCATCTTTAAACCCAACAACCTGAATGCAGCCTGCCAACCAGGCCTTTACCATATATCTCATTATCTTTAAATATCCGTGTTACCGAGTGGTATTTTAAGTACCACTAAATTTATAGTTTGATACACAAATACTCACGGAGTTTCCCTGGAAACCTAGGAGAACTGGACATCCCTCCAATGTGGCATTTTTAAGGTACAGCCCTCCCACGGGGGAGGACTAAACAACTTCCTTAGATCTCTTCTCTTCTGCGGATTCTTTTATTCTCTGCTTTCTTGGCACTGCTAAAGACAAAGAATTCATCGCTTATCTTAATTTTCCTTCCACTCTGAAATTACAATCTAATTTAGTGGTCATCTTTTAAGTTGAAACCAGGCGTCTTGTACCTCTCATTAGCTCTAACCTATGTTTGGTTTGCTCTGGTTTTGCTTTTCTGATTTTTTTCTTTGGAGAAAGGAAAGTGAGAACTAGGGGCATTGACTAAACAAGTCTGTCCACTTGGTGGAGAGGTTTCCAGATAAGAAGGATCTGAAGGACTTCCCATGGGCGTGAGGGAAATTGCACACGCCATCCGGGGAAGAGGACCAGGAAATCACTTTTTGTTTTTAAAACAGCAGCGCGGCTCTCAGGGATGACTCTGTGAGGCTGGGAGGATCATAGCTGGGGGAGGCCTCAGTGAGGCTGAGCGTGAAAGCGGAGCTGCCAGTCCTGCCTGAAAACACGAAATGAGTCTTGCTTGGTTCTCCCTTCACTGGGCGTGAGGCCCCCTGCCCAGGAGGCGCAGGACAAATGGCCCCATAGTGGAAACTGGGAAGCTTTTAGGCATCTGATCAGAGCAGGAGCCAGCCGGGGGACCGCAGTGCTGGACAGGTAACAGACATTTCTCCTACTACGGTCTGTCGCTCTGTCTCCCTTTGTAGCAAGAGATCAGGGGCTCCTAAATCACTTCTCTTAAGACATCTTCCACTTACGATCCTCTTTGCCTGCTATTCTTTTGCGTAGCTATGATATGTATGTTGGGAAGGTAAAGTACATCCAGTCAAGACTGTTGTGCACACTGTTGGTCCAGTTAATGAGACTATGTTAAAGGAGATGAAGTATCGAGCAACTAACTAGCTGGGATCCTTTAGGATTTTCTTTATAACAGACCTTTTTTTTTTTTTTTTTTTTTTTTTCCCAAACAAGTTCTCTCATCCTTAAACCAGAAAATACTATAAAAACCAATGCATTCCTGAGCTACTGAGCTGCTGCTCTTTCCAAGAGCATTTCAGGGCCAGGCGGCCATTGCTGTGGTCGGGTTGAAGAAGGAAGAGGCTGCATCCCAGTTGCAGGAGGAGCCCTGGGTATTCGCTCAGCTCCGGGAGAGTCATTCCAAAGGGCAAGGGATGACCTTAGAAATGTAAAATGTAGGCTGCAGCCTCCCACCCAGGACTGAGGGGGAAGGAGTTTGTAGTCAGTGTTAGGAAGGAGGTCAGTAAAAGTGCGGGGGCTTCAGGGCCAGGCCGACTCCTTTTGAAAGGAGCAACTCTATCATGTGCAGTTTGCTTAAACCATGTTTTCTCATACTTCAGAAAGCCAAGCCACACCACTTCACTATAGCAGTTTTTCTTTCATAAAGGGCTAATGTAGTTGGTTTTCAATGAAGGTTATTTTGAATTACACAAATAATACTTGACTATATTCCTATCATAAAAGAATAACTCTAAATAGGTTTTATTTTTATTTTTATTTCTTTGAGATGGAGTCTCGCTCTGTCACCCAGGTTGGAGTGCAGTGGCACGATCTTGGTTCATTACAATTTCTGCCTCCTGGGTTCAAGTGATCATCCTGCCTCAGCCTCCTGAGTAACTGGGATTACAGGCACCTGCCACCACACCCTGCTAATTTTTGTATTTTTAGTAGAGATGAGGTTTCACCATGTTAGCCAGGTTGGTCTCGAACTCCTGACCTCAGATTATTCACCCACCTCGGCCTCCCGAAATGCTGGAATTACAGGCGTGAGTCACTGCAACGGGTCTTCTCTTAACAGTTCTCAATTGCACCCCCAATATACAATCTTTTCCCCTCCCCAAAGATTACTCTATCAATTGTTTTCTGTGTTACCAGTTAAGGGCTTTATTTTCTGTTCTTCTGAGCTCTTAGGACAAGCTGGGGCACAGGAGTACAGTAAATTCTCATTGTCAAGTTCATGTGATGATCCTAAACTCCTTCCTCTCAGTGAAAGGGTAAAATGATGCATGGGAAACATGAATAGCACTTTTAACTCTTAGAAAAGTCTAAAAGAGTTTTACTCATGTTTACCATTACTATTTTGTGTTGGTTTTGGCTTTGACAATTAATAATGTTAATAATAACCTCCTAAGGATTAAATTCTAGATTTACCAATTAGTGGTTTGGGGTTTTCCCTTGAAGGCCACCAGAGGTTTCTTATTCTAGAAATGAAAGGGGAGAAAATAAAATAACAGGAAATTAACTAGATAGATAATAGCTAATGTCCCAGAGAAGGTAAAGATAGGAGAGACTGCCCTTTTATTCAGTGGATAATAAATACATTTAACAGATGGGTTCATTTTCCATCTCTTTTAGTCTTCTGTAAAAAGATGGCCTTCCCCTCCGCACCAACAATGTTAAGAGACAGGCAAATAAGGAAAACATCACTGTGAACAAGTTGACACAGCTTATGGAGAGAGTCTTTGGGAAAAAGGTATAAATAAACAATGTCAAATCCAAGAATAATTACAAACACTTTCAGTAGCTATTTCATATTTTCTTGTTCTTTACAGGATTTCTCCACCCCAAACTATAGGGCCATTAGGCCTTGATGATTTTGGATGTTCTGTAAAATTTGCCTGCCTTTGTCCCTTCTCCAGATCTCTGGCTACTCTGATGAATCATTTCTTCCTAGTGCACAGTGTTAGCCACATGAGAGACCTCCACTGAGGTCCTGTAGACTAACACTGCCTCACTCACTGAGTGTGGGTTTATTGACTGTGATATAGTAACCTCACTTACTGTGCTATGGGGTACTTGGGGGCATTTTGGAGCAGTTAAAAAATATCCATGGGGTCCCACCTCCTCAGGTTAATGAGACTAATCTGTCTCCTCCTAAATATTATGCATTCAATCTCTTGTATTTATATGCAACTTTTTAGCTATCAAAAGACTTTTATGCCTCTTCTTTCTCCATGTCACAGGTAAAGCAGGCAACTTATTCTCATCTAATGGAATACAAAAACAAGAGGTTCAGAGGTTAATTTATTTTCCTCACATGGCACAATGAATTTTTTTGGAGGACTGAGATGAGAAGAAACTCAGATTGCTGTCTTTGCAGTCCCATTGTTTTTGTCAGTACTATGAGGATAAAAGTCAAGTGGAATAGAGAATTAACGTGATTGACTGGATTCTGTCAGCTTTGTAGCCACATGGTAGATGTTTTGCTGGGAATCTAAAGTTAGACTAAACTATTGCCTTGTCCAGATATTAGCAGGTTCTGTCACCTGCTGTCCATCAGTGTCACCCTAAGAACTTAACAAAAAGAAAACAATGTCAAGACACTTTGCCAGAGAAACTGAATCAGAATCTCCGAGGACAGGGCCAGGGCATGGTTAGATTTTTTGTTTGTTTGTTGTTTTTAATCTCCAAAGTGATTCTATAAGGCAGCTGGGGTTGAGATTCACTGAGTCTGGGCTGTATGAGATACAGTGGCTACACTGAGAAGCAGAAACAACGGCTGTTTATGAAGCCAAGTAATTAGGGCCAAAAGTGTCAGCAGCAGTGCAGATCATTAGAATTCTGGCTGCTGCTGTTTTTTGGAGGAGCAGACACATCTGCACGTCAGAATGAAGAGATTTCCGACACCTCCAACAATGGCACTGACTTTCCAGTTTTAATTGGAACATCCCTGCTGACTTCACTGTAGATACGTAGGCTCCCTGAGACTTGCAGATTTTACAAAGGCAGATTAAATGTTCTAGATAAACAGGATGTGCTTTTCTAATGCCAGATGACTATCGGATCATACTTTTTGTTCAAGGTCATTTTGCCATGTTGTATCCCAATCCCAAGAGAAAGGGGGAAAAAAGAAATACTAATTATCCTTTGCATGGGCTGCCACTTTCTGGGTTGCACTAAATATGAATAGACAATAAGTCACAGCTGTTTTTTAATTATAACATGTTCCCCTAAAGCCTTTTCCCCACTGACATTTCTTGATACAGTTCAAGTTAGTATCTCTCGTCAGTGCAATGTTTGTCTCCTTCATAGAGAGGGCTACAGAGCCTGTTCAGTATTTATGTCAGTTTCCCCAGGACCTATGAGTTTCTGCACAGAGTAGGTGCTCTAATAAAGATGGTTGAGTTAAATATACATATTAGCTATGGGCACACCATGATTCACAAGTTACTTATCAGCTCAACACTTCAGATCACATGGTGTGACTCTGGTCATGATGGTTAAAATAATTGGAATCTTCCCTATTTCCTAAAAGATAATCGCCAATGTGAAATTTTTAAAATTACAGCCTAGTGGAATCACCTACTGTGGAGTGACTTGCTAAGTGCCGTGGAATTGCAAAGGCAGAGAACCTTTCTTCTTAATCAACTTAGACTCTTAGTGGAAAGCAGGTTACAGGCATTGAGAATTTTAATAACAAACACTTTTTTTGACTGATTTTTTTTAATTGTTATACTTTAAGTTCTGGGGTACATATGCATGTGCAGATTTGTTACATAGGCATACATGTGCCATGTTGGTTTGCTGCGTCCATCAATTAGTCGTTTACATCAGGTATTTCTAAGAAAAAACCAAACACTGCATGTTCTCACTCATAAGTGGGAGTTGAACAATGAGAACGCATGGACACGGGGTGGGGAGCATCACACACATGGGCCTGTGTGTGAGGGTTAGTGGAGGGATAGCATTAGGAGAAATAACAAACAATATTTATCGAGTACTTGCTATGTGCCAGGCACCTTACTCAGTGTTTTATAAAGACGATTGTTAGCCCATTTAGTTGTTCCAATAATCCTATGCCTCAGATAAAATCATACTCCCCATTTTACAGATAGGGGAATCCAGAAAAGTTAAGTAAATTACCTGAGACAAAAAGCCAGCAAATAGAGGCACGTTAGGATTCTATCTCAGGCAGTCTGACTTCAGAATCCATATGCCTAATTGCTGTGCTAGGCACGAAAAACACACAGTGCTGAAAAGTCATCCACATGGCAGGACCAGATGAGTAGCTGAGGAGAGAAATGCAGTGCATGCAGTGGAAAGATATATCTCTGGGGAAGACAAGATAAGAGACAATATGTCATGAAGATCGGAGTTCAGACTTTGGAGACAAACTTGGCCAGTTGCCAAGTGTGTTTATTTAGCCAAAGCTCAGCGTTTGTTTAGCAACGGCTCAGTTTCTTCATCTGTAAAATGAAGATGATGATACTTCTCAAAACACAGGATTATAAGGACTAAATGAGTCTAGTGCATGTGTAGTGCTTAACCTAATGCTTGCCATATGGCAAGTGTCTGGCACACAGCAAGTGCTTGATAAATGATAGCAATTGTTGTTACCGAATGAATAAGCAAGACCTGAAATGATGAGTAAAGCTTAGAAAGGAGAAACAGAGCATTTCAGCTGCCAAGAATAGTGTGAGAAGAAGCTTCAAGGTAGCAATGCATTCCACCAGTATTTTCTGTTAATATTTATGACGAAAGAAGGTACAATAAAAGCTGGGAGTGGGTCAGTTTGTTCTATACCCAAGTGTTATGGGAGAAAAATTGATAGAGCTCATTTTACATTGGGTCATGGTGATCATGCTTGCCTGGTGAATTAGCTTAAATATTCTCTGGGCATTTGCAACATTTAAAGTATTTAAATATGACACGCAGCCACAATTTAGGAAGAATAGTGTTCTGGGCAAATAAATTCCCTGCTGTTGTGTTGGATTATTGATCAGGGAAGAAAGGAGGGAGGGGCCCATTCAGGAGATTATTGCAACCATCTAGATGTAAGATGATAATGTCCGAACCAATGTGGTGGCCCAATGTCCAAACCAGTGTGGTGAGATGACAATATCCAAACCGATGAGGGGCTCTGAGCACATCAGCAGCAGGTAACATGACTTAGTGCCTGGTCGAATTGCTGCTTCTACTTCCGCACCACTTCTTTTGTCCAAGGACACCTGTGAAGCTGTGAGCCTAGGAAACTGGAGAATGAAGCCAAGAGTTGGCAAATCTGGGAAGGGATGACTTAGGAGAGAGCAGTGGGAGAGGAGACAAATTCAGTTTTCGATGATCTGAATTTACACTCAAGTGGAAATAGTATAGTTGAAAAGGCTTGCCTAATATCTAGCAAAGAGGGGAAATAGGAATGCAGAGGAAAGAGATATCTTTGGGGACAAGAAAAGAAGCAATATGCCATAAAGGTCAGAGACTGGAAATACAGTTCTGGGAGTTCTCACATAAACTGATAATTAAAACTATGGAAGTGGATGAGCTCACTATGAGAAGGTGTCAAGAGAGAAGAGCTGTAGTCCCAGGAGAGGTATCTGGCAGGGCACACAGTGAGGCAGCTGCAGGATGATGAGGATGGGAGCATAGGAGGAGAAAAGGCATAAGCTCTGGAGCCTTGAGAACCAGGAAAGGGAAAGGGAGCCCTGCAGAGGAGGAGGCCATGCACAAATGGAGCAGGTACCCACCGCAGGCCAGGGAGAGTGAGGACTGGGGCAAATGTTATGGGTTTGCCTCTACAGAATACTTTTCATAATGAGGTGAGGACTAAAGTCAAACTGTCCAGAGTAAGGAAATCTTGAACTAGCAAGCACTTCTCAGGGTACTGTATTTCTTGGGGTTGAGGGTGGGGGGATAAAGTAATACTTGTTGTTGTTTTTTTTTTTTTCTTTCTAAGTAGTACACACATTATATGGCCAAAATCTAACAAAATCCCTAGAGAAGGAAATGAAGATTCAGAAGAGAAGTAACGGGCTAAGGACAGCAAAGCCATTTCTCAGAGAGATGGAATGGATGGGGGCCATAAAGGGAGGAAGTGCAGAAGCCTAAGGTGGCCCTGGCAGTTACTGTAATGTTGGAATATTTTAAGTCACATTGCGAATAGCTGCTTCCTCCAGCCCCTGGATTGCCTCCCCAACTCTGCCTTAGCCATCCACTCCCTTTCCTGGGATCCTCCACAGACTTCCCTATGATCCAGCAATGACACTGCTAAGGCCTGGCACAGCAGGAGACCCCCAGGCCCTGCTCCTGCACAGTGGACAGAGATTGTTCTGATTGGTCCATTATTGTTATTATTATTAAAATAGTCAAATATTATTTTGGATCTTACCTGATACATGGTAGAACCACAGAACTGTGAGACTTGAGAACAACCTAATGTAAAATGAGCTTTGCCAATTTTTCTCCCATAACATTTGAATATACAACAAACTGGGCTGGGTGCAGTGGTTCACGCCTGTAACCCCAGCATTTTGGGAGGCTGAGGCGGGTGTATCACTTGAGGTCAGGAGTTCGAGACCAGCCTGGCCAATATGGTGAAACCCCATCTCTACTAAAAATACAAAAATCAGCCGGGCATGGTGGCATGTACCTGTAGTCCCAGCTACTTGGGAGGCTGAGGCAGGAGAATCACTTGAAACCCGGAGGCAGAGGTTGCAGTGAGCCAAGATCATGCCATTGCACTCCAGCCTGGGTGTCGCAGTGAGATTCCGTCTCAAAAAAAAAAAAAAAAAAAAAAGCAACAACAAAACTGACTCATTCCACAGGGCTTCCCTCTGTCTGCAATTGGAATGCACCCCTGGCATTGTTTTGCCAGGGCTCAGGGAAACCCCTCCACATGGTGAATTAATGCAAGACAGACTAGATAAGAGCAGTTAGGAACTCAATGTTTTCATACAGATGGCAATCTTTTGCTTAAAGGCTAAGACCCACAGTGACTTAACAACAAGAAAAGACGGATAAAAGGTTATCAACGCCACCCACATGTGCAGTGTGTTTTGGAAAACTTGATCCCATTGTGTACAAACAAATGTTCCCCTGTAATCTGATAGTACTGAACTGCCGTGACACAATGCTACTGCAGGGCCTGATTTCAAGGCAATGGAAAATTAAATAAAAAAAAAAATATCTTCAAGGCAGTTCTTTAATTGGTATTGTGTCCCATGTTTGTGTTAAATAAATATTTAGCTTATATTTTTGTTTGTGCAAGAGATGAATCATCTAATCAAATAAGGTCAGCAAAGATAAGTCTTACCACCTCTACAACTGAAAATACAGATTTATGAAGGCAGGCTCTTAAAGTTACACTTAAGGGTTTTTAATCTGTACTTCTACAGTTCAGGGAGTAGGTTACTGATGACATTCTATCCTTATTGCAACTCTGTATCTCATGGAGATGAGCAGAGTAATAATCACAATAAAATTTGCAATGATAGTCCTCCTGAAAGTTGGCATTGCCATCTATCATCCACCATTAAGAGTAACTCTGTTCTTTAGTAGTAGAATGCTTATATGTGCTCATCTCCTTTCAGGTTCATTTAGTCTCTATTTTGATAAGTGTATGTTTGCAAAAGGGCGGCCTGAGCATAGTCTGTATCCCAGAACACAAGGTTTGGGGGACATTAGGGTATATGCCCTTGGCTTTTTTCAAAGGTTACAATGGTGTGTCTAGTTAGCCAGCTACAGGCCAAGGTTTAGTAAGAGGCATGATTTCCCTTGATATTGTACTAATACACTTAGTTCCTTTCTCAAAGAGAAAGCTATGTGTATAACATCACCTACTGTGTGGACGTGAAAGCTAAGCAGCTTACATGTGGGAAGAACCTTCACCCTCTACTTCAGTTTACAAACAGATTTCGTGGGTGTCATGTACTCACCAACTCTTCCCAATACAATTTCCATCCAACCATCCCAATGGGATTTCCTTTGCTAAGAGCATACCATGTCTCCAAATCCAATGAGCAATATCAGTCTCCTCCTTAATGGACTTCTTGGCACCACTGGACATAGTTGACCATCCCCTTCTTCTTCCTTCTTCTTCTTCTTTTTTTTTTTTTTTTTTTTTTTTTTTTTTTTTTTTTTTTTTTTGAGATGGAATTTCACTTTTGTTGCCCAGGCTAGAGGGCAATGGAGTGATCTCGGTTCACTTCAATCTCCACCTCCTGGGTTCAAGCAATTCTCTTGCCTCAGCCTCCTGAGTAGCTGAGATTACAGGTGTCTACCACAATGCCCGGCTGATTTTTGTATTTTTAGTAGAGACGGGGTTTCACCATGTTAGGCAAGGCTGGTCTCATACTCCAGACGTCTGGTGATCCACCCCTCTTGGCCTTCCAAAGTGCCGGGATTATAGATGTGAGACACCGTTCCCGGCCCCCTTCTTCTTAAAACTTGACTTTCCCTGGTTTCCTTGATTCTACTAGCCTTGTTTCTCTCCTGTTCCTGCCTCTCTGGTTTCATTCCTGTCTCTGGTGGTTAGC
The DNA here is from genome assembly GCF_001698545.2 of Rhinopithecus bieti. Classification (NCBI taxonomy): domain Eukaryota; kingdom Metazoa; phylum Chordata; class Mammalia; order Primates; family Cercopithecidae; genus Rhinopithecus; species Rhinopithecus bieti. The sequence goes on along the minus strand of NW_016813121.1, from coordinate 144,507 downwards.
GACTATGTAGAGCTGGTGATGGGAGCACTAAGAAGAATTTACTGAGACAGTTGTAGGTAAAGAAAGGCAGATTTATTAGAAAAAGTATGAAAATATGTTGCAAGGATGCCATCGACAGGCCAGCAAAAAGAAGCTGACTGTAACGAGACACAGTCTTGCTAGGGATTTTATAGAATGTTGCTTCTATTGTGTGCTGAACAGGGCTTTGTGTAGTACTGATAATGCCAAGGTTGCAGTGAGCTAACTTGCGTTTTTTTTAATCAGCCAAGGGTCTGGTCATAAGTTGGGCACAGGAAGATTGTGAGTTATTTGTACAGGAAAGCTATGTGTTCATGGACCATGAAGAAGGGCAGACTTATAGCTTATCTGCTTTTGATTTTTGCTGTCCCCTGGTCCTGCCAGCCTGATTCTTTTTCCCTAATTAGGACTTTCCAATTTCCAATCATCTCGGCTTTATCATCTTTCTTAACTGGATCTTTGATTGTTAGAATTCTGTAGGACTTGTTCCTACGCCTCCTTATCTACTCTTTATTGCCTCCCTAATCAATCTTACCTAATCCTATTGTTGCAATGACAAGTCCTCCCCACCCTGGCCTCTGCTCACCTCACCAGCTCTGCCTTGTACCCTTCACCTGCTCTCTTTTCATGTTCCAGCCACTCTGGACTGCTTGCAGCTCCTCAGATGCGTCATGCTCTTTCTTTACCTCAGGGCCTTTTCACATGATCTTTTTTTTCCACCTAGAACCATCTTCTTCCCCTTCTTCCAAAGTGCCCTGTTGTTTTTAGCTAACTCCAGCTTATGCTTTAGGTTTCAGCTCAATTAAATACTTCCCCTGGAATATCTTCCACAAATCCCTAAGACTAGGTCATGTCCTTCTGGTATAGCCTTTTGTAAACAGTTCAGTGCAATGGTTAAAGGGATGGGCTCTCGAGTTAGACTTTCTAGGTTCAAATCCTGGCTCTGTCACTTACTAGCTGTGTGATCTCAGACAAGTTATTTAACCACTCAGTGGCTCAGTTAATTTTATATCATACTAGATCTGTACCCTTTAATTGGATATCATACTGGAACCACCCCATTAGGATCGTAAAGATTAAGTGATTTAATATTGTCAATGCTGGGTTTAGTGCCTGACACATAGTAAGTCCTCAACAAATATTAATATTATGATTATTCTTCTCGGTAGCACTTTCACATAGTTAAACAATGAATTGAATAATTCATTCTTTAATAATGTTAATCTACTCCATTAGACTTTAAGCTTCATGGAGACAGGGACCATTGTCTTGTTTACTGCTACTTCCCCTTCACTCAGTAGAACTCTTAACATATAACAGGACTTATTAAATCTTTTTCCAGTAAAGGAATACACAAATGAATAGATAAGGGAATAAATAGATTTACTTTGTGCAATAGTCATAACAATACATATAATACAAGCAGGAAGGCTAAGGGCCTAGACTAAGTGTGTGTAGGTGTTCAGGGGAAATAGAGACTATTTATAACTGGATAGATCAGGAAACCTTCATCTGCGAGGGAGCCCTACTGCCTGGGCATTGAAGGATGGGTAGAATCTGAATATGCAGTGATTGTGTGGGTTAAGGGACAGGAAAAGATGGAGATTAATAAACCAAATAAATGACAGGGTTATTTTGGTTTTGCGAAACACAGAAAAATTGTTTGGCAGTAATTACTCCTGTCCACCCTCAAAATTAATTCTCAAAGATTGACTTGGCATTTTTACTTTTGCATGAGCACTGGAAAATCTCTTGCACTATTTTAACTTATGAAAAAGCAACTGACTTTGGTAACGAAAATATTATAGATGCTTATTACATATGCTCACTCTTATAAATAAAGTCCAGGTTGTAGAGAGCCTTGAGGATCAGTGAAAGTGATTTCCTTTATTCTGAAAGCAGGGAAAAATTGAACAGGGAATGTTGTGAGAAGAGTGCTTTAGGAAAATCCATCTTGCATCTCTGTAGAGAGGGAGCAGAGAAGTAAAGAAAGGAAGCCATTACCATGGTGTACATGAGGGGCAGAGAAGGCCTAGACTGTGTAGTAAGGCAGAGGTGGGGGGATAAATGCAAGATAGTTATGATTATTCTCAGAAGTTAACCTGAGTGAGCCTGCAATGAGTTGAAATAACTGAAGAATTTTAGACTCTTAGAATAGTAACAGGACTTTAAGAGACCAACTTCTGCATCCGAATTTTGAAATTATTGAGTGCAGTCAAATCCCTGGATTTACTGATAAGAAAACAGGCTCAGAGAGATAAAGTGACTTGCCTCCCATCACACAGCTAATTAGTGGCAAAATGAGGCTACAAGTTTGTTTCCAGTTGCCTGGTCAGGTGTCCATAAAGTTTTCCATTTTTGTTTGTTTGTTTGTTTGGTTGGTTGGTTGACTTCCCATCAAGAAGATCTCTTAGCTCAAATGACACCTTGTTCTCAGGAGAATAGACTGCTGTGTTTATAATTTTGCCACTACTGTCTATCAGCTTTGTGGCCTCAGTGAATTAGTCTTCCTTCTAAGCTTCTGTTTCCATATCTGAAAAGTAGGAGTAATTTAGTAGTATCAGAGGCTCCTTGAGAGGTTAGAGGGCATAACCCTTGCAGAGAACTCAGCAGCAGGCCTAGAACATAGTGAGCACCCACTAAGACAGGACTCCTATAGCCATTGTCACCAGCAATTATTACCCACCAATTATAATTAATAACCACCAGCAATTATTACCCACAATCCTATCATATATGGTTGCTCCAACTGTCGGAGGATGTCATTAGCGAAAATTTTGAGAATCACTGGTAGATCTCTTGGAGTTCTGACTGACTCAGCTCCTAGCCACCTCTTAGCTCTGAGACACCCAACTCTTTCTAGGCCTAGTTTTCTGATCTCAGGGCTGGTGAAGGATTTCTAAGAGAAGAGTTGATCTTAAGCACTGATTGTTTCTTTATTCTTTCTTTCTTTCTTTTTATTTTGAGAGATAGGGTCTTACTCTGTTAGAGGTTGGACTAGAATGATGAAATCATAGCTCACTGCAGCCTTGAACTCCAGGGCTCATGGACTCAAGCCATCTCCCCACCTCAGCCCCCTGCGTAGCTAGGACTATGGGTGCGTGCTGCTGCCCCTGGAGAATTACAAAAAAAAACTTTTTTTTTTTTTTTTTTTTTTTTTTTTTTGTGATACAATACAGAGTCTCACTTTGTTGCTCAGGCTAGTCTTGAACTCCTGGCTTCAAGTGATCCTTTCTCCTTGCCCTCTGAAAATGCTGGGATTGCAGGCATATGTTACCACATCCAGCCAGCACTGGTTGTTTCTAAGAGTTGTAAGAACAGGCCAGTTCCACAGTGAAGATTCCTGGTGCATAATCACTTTGCAAGAGAACACCATTAATGGTGGCTTCAGGGAACCCAGACCATTCATCCTCCAGATGCAGGGTTGCTGAGAATCTTGATGACTTATTCCTGGCATATGATGTCAGGCTGTGCTTTATTTCCCTCTCCCTGTCTTCTAACTTCACAGACAGGAAAATAGAGTCAGAGGAGAACAGGAAGTTGCTCAGAGCCACAAGGCTAATACTGAGGGCTAGGTCATATTTCCCAGCTTTGGTGAGTTTTAGTAGAGAGTGTCCTGGATTTTAATGTAAAAAGAGAAGGAGATTGGGAATGACATCTGATAATGTTCTTTCTCTCTCTGCCTCTGTTTCTGTCTTTGTCTCTCAGCCTTTGTTTGCCCTTTACTCCAGGAATTTTAGAAGAAATACGAACTTTTAGGGAATTTAGGATTAAAGGGGCCCTACTGAAGACAAATTGCCTTGAATGTGGGACATTGCTCCATGTTTTTAACTGGATGAATGTAGACTTTTCCCTCCATTGGCCAAGTTAAGCAGTTTTTGCTTGCTTCCTCACAGGTACGGACACCTGTGAGCTGGAAGGTTTATACGATTAATGATGCAGGTTGAAGAAAAGTTTGTCTTTAGGTCTCTACCCAAGTGTGACAGCAACCCTGAAAGCTGAAGTGAATTTCAGCTCGTATCACTGTTCCCATTGGTCAGGTCCATGCCTATACTGGTTGTCAAATATGTTGACTATTTCCTTTCTTTCAAAGTGGTGGCTTTCTCCTTTCTTTTGAGTGAAGAATCCCTGACATTTGCTGTGTAACTGATGACTGTGTATCATCTTCTGCATCCAGAGAACACCCGCCTCTCCATGGTGGGGTCCTTCCTACATCTCCATTTCTTTTGGCTTGTGATCTTGTTGTCAACAAATGAGTCAACATAGATAAGAATGTTACTTTATCAAAAATTATCTCAGCAGAGGCAGGGAGTGGGGGAAGATGGGGACAGTATTGTTCAATGGCCTATACAAATAGGCCAGACATGACTGTTTGGGAACATTGTAATTCTTGATAACTCTGACCAAAAAAAGGATGCACTGCCAATATTGAGAAATCATAGAAAGATATGGAGCCAGCTCTAGTCCTTCTAGTATGTGAGTTCTTCCTTGGTTATCAGATTTGAAGGGAAGCTCATTAACTATTCAGTTATTAAGTCTCATCTCCTTAATTAACTGCTTCAGTAGGGAACCAACAGAGGTTGGGGCCTGAAAAGACTACTTTGCCTCCAAAATACCTGACTCATTCTATATTAGCCTGTACAATACCCACAAGGGCACACTGTCTTTCAAAAACGAAGATAAAACTTCCAATAGAAAATTAAACAGGACATTGTTATGATTTCCCCACAGCAGATGCATCTGGTGTTAAACAGCTACTATAACCTAAATTGCAAAGCATTTCCCCCAAACCATTGAGTTGCAGAATTTGAAAAATGTGTTTGATTGCCAAATTTGCAAATTGGATCAGTTTTCCAGTTTTCCCCTGAGGAAGAGGAAAAGGTGGCAGTTGTCAGCTGGCGATTGAAATACAATTTTCCCTGGCGTGTAAATCTTGCCTATCATCAGTGTGTTATCCTGGCCATTGCTTCCCTGGCGCTCCCTGCAACACTCCAGCCAAAAGCCTGCCCTTCTGGATGGTTGCATTCTGGATTCTATTAACAATCAGAGTAATAATTATTGCAACCTGCATTTCTGGAGTTCTTCGTGCCCTTTAATCTCATTTGAGTCTCAGAAAACTCTGTGAGAGAATTAGGAGAGGTACAATTATCCCCATTTTACAGATGGGAAAACTTGGACTCAGAGAAGACAAATTACTTACACAGGACATAGTTAGTTTCTAGTAATCCTGGATCCTAACTCATATCTTGTGTCTCTTAGTCTAGCATTCTTTTCACAGCAACACATGGGCATAGAAAAGCCATAAGGAGAGGAGTGTGCACAAAGTAGATTGTCTTGGTCTCCAGACCTTCTAGGGTGGAGATTATTCCATGTGACACCCTGCTTTTTAAATGCAAAAATGATTCCTCTCATCACCAAAAGCTATTTTCATCATCAGCATTATAAAGGGAATTTTTAAAAATGAATACATAAGGCCAGGCATGATGACTTACATCTGTAATCCTGGCATTTTGGGAGGCTGAGGCAGGGGGATTGCTTGAGGCCAGGAATTCAAGACCAGCCTGGGCAACAGAGTGAAACCCTGTCTCAAAATATAAAAAATAAATAAATAAACAAATAAGATGGGATATATAATGATACTAATATTCTATATTATGCACTATAATATGAAACAATACTATAAGATACAACTTATATTTTTATAACCAAGTCCAGCAGTTCTCATACTAATGGGTCATAGTCCATTAATATGGGTCATGATGTCCATTAAATGGGTTACTACCAGAATTAAGTTAAAAATGGGGTAAGATACTCTATGATAGAATTGAAAATACTGAAGTATATTGCATGTAGCAAAACTGAGTAGTGTTCTCTGAGTCTTTTTGTTCATAAATTATGTGTAAGTATTTCTTACTCAGACATCTGCTACCTTTGTCCTATTTACAGGCACCACTCTCAGCCTCTCAACCCCCATTACCCTACTGTGACCATTTCTTCACCCGAAGGTCTGGGCAGAGAATGCTAAGTTGATTCCTTCATGCTTCTTCTTCCTTTTCTGTCTCTATTGAAAAGGTTCTTGTGTAGGATGACCTTCAAGACAGGACTTGCGAGTTCTTTTCTTGTTTAAGAAATAAATTGCTGTATTTAAAATATGGCATAAAATACAGAAATAAACCATCATATTTCCATTTCAGGCCAACCAACTCAAACTTTAAGACATGAAATCACCAAAGAGGACCACTTTGTGCCTCATGTTTATTGTGATTTATTCTTCCAAAGCTACACTGAACTGGAATTTAGAGTCTACTATTCATCCTTTGGTGAGTATATGCATATGTGCTGTAATTTTTCTTGTCACATTTTTATGATTTCCTGACTGACAATAGTTCCTACAAAAAGTTTAGGGAAAAAAACTTCCTCCCATAATTGCCACATAAGAAAAAATGTTGCAAATGAGGAGAAGGGGTGAATATAAACCTAGGGTAAATATAAGGAGAAGGGGTGAATATAAACTATAGGTCAGTGTATTTGCTGGGCTACCACTTGCTATATTCTGAAATAAGTGGTGTTGTCAAGAGAACATCAATGTAGCTTCAAGAGAGACCTCCCAGGGTTCCTTCCTTCTCTAAATTGCAACCACTAGGCCTAAGGCTTCCACTGTGTTAAACTGACAACAATAACAACAAAGCAGATTTGGAGGATTGAGCAGAATGTATGTTCTTAAAGGATTTGTTTTAACTGGGACATCAGGCTAGAACACATTCCAAAAGACATTAATCTGTGTGTGTGTGATGATCACAGACTGATATAGCTGAAGGGACCATAGACATCATATAAGACTTTTGCTGACAAATTATTCAGGTGGTTTTGTCTTTGGAAAGTCAAGGAGAGTTTAACTTAAGTAAAGGGAGGGATAAGTACCCCCTTATTCTTTATGGGAATTTTCAGGTTATTCCTTACTTAGGCTTCTCCCTGCACCGGAAACAGGGCATGTTACTGGTTGGGAATCTTTGGAGACTGATGTAATTCTCTCTGTCTCAATTTCTTCATCTGTACAACGATGCTAATAGTAGTACTGATTTCCTTTTATTCTTATGAAAAGTAAATTAGTTCATATCTCTAAGATGCCCTAGAACAGTGTCTGGCACATAAGAAATGTTATGTAACTGCTGTTATTGTTTCTCTTATTGTAGTAGTATTTTCCACTTTTTTGTTTTACATATTTCAGTTCTTTTTTTTTGTCAGTCACTGTTGTTAGACATTCACTGGTACATTTTTAGCATTATAAAATGTCCTTCTTTGTCCTACTTTGTATGTTTTAATTTAATTATTTGTCTGCTATTCCAATTGTCATGTCTGCTTTTGTTTCTGTGTTTGCCTGATTTTTGTCCTTTTTTTAAAAGTCTTTATATACCACTTTGTTTTATGATTCTCTTGTAAACATGTGTTTGATTTTTTTTTTCTTTTAAACCAAACTTGACCAAGTAAATTTGTATAATTGGTTCCCATTTGATATCATTTTCAAAATGCTTGATCTTACCTTCAGGATTTTGTTTCAAGACTTCATGTACTTTCCTCCTCTTTCTATTTTTGGTTCTTTCATTTTCTGACCTAGGTTATCTTTGTCTTTTCTTTATTTCTCTCATGACTTGGGGTATATATATGGTGTGTCTCCTGTTCCAGACCCCAGTGTGCGGGGTATAACCTGTACACTCATACACAATAGCCTGCCCATTTAAATAGAGGAGGGAAACATTTAAGCTTCTTGTGAATTCACATAGTCAGTGCAGAGCTCTGGCTATCCAAGGCAGGGGGGTAAAAGCCAGGGCCTGAGGCGATCTCAGCAATGGTGTTAGCTTTGCCTCTGTTCCAGCATTTCTTAGTGTTTCTGGCTGCAGCAGTGCCTTCTCTGTATGCCACATCTGCCCTCCTAGTGATGGCCTGGCAAAGCCCCTTCATCTGCCTGGTGGCGAAGGCTGGTCAGGGGATAAGTTGACCTAGGGCTCTTGGTGGAATGTGAACTCCATCTCCTTGGAAGCTCCTACCACTCACCTCAAAGGACCCCACTTTTCCTTGGTAGATCTACCCTTCAAGTTATAATGTCTTCATGCAACCCAAAGGCTGAGGACTTCCACTGGAAAAGTGCACTTGAGCCTGCCTGATCAGTTTATACTGCTCTAAGCTGCCACCCAGTTCCCATGACTGACCTTCTACCATCTTAAATGTCACATGTATGCAACATCTGGTGATGGACTTGGTTTTTGGAATTGTGGTAATTATGCCTAACATAAAATTTAACATCTTGAAACCATTTTTAGTCATACAGTTCAGTAGTATTAAGTGTATTCACATTATTGCACAACTAATTTTCATAATTTTTTCATTTTGCAAAACTCAAACTCTATACCCACTTGACAATAACTCTTCATTTCCTTCTCTACTGACAGCTGCTGGTTACTACTATTCTAATTTCTGTCTATTAATTTGGTGATTCTAGATACCTCATGTAGGTAGAATCATATAGTATTTGTCTTTTTGCGAGTGGCTTACTTCACTTAGCATATTGTCCTCATGGTTTATCTATGTTGTAGCCTGTGTCAGCACTTCCCCCCTTTTTAAGGCTTTAATGTCCTATTGAACATATGTACTATATTTTGTATGTCCATTTATCCATCCATGGACATGAGTTGCTTCCACCTCTTGGCTATTGTGAATAATGTTCCTACGAACATGAATATACACACATGGGGTGACGGGCTTTTAAAGGGTGATGATATAGCCCTTCTCAAGCTTTCACGTGAACACGGATCTGCCCAGAGACCTTCTTCAAATGCAGATTTTAGCTCAGGATGCCTGGGTGGGGCCCAGGATGTTGGCTTTCAGACGTGCTGCCCTGGATCCTGCTCCAGTGACCATCTTAGAGTTACAGGCTGTACATGCTCGACTTTGATGTCACGTCTGAATGGAAGCCCAGCTCTGACTCTCATTAGCTTTGGAAACTTTGTCAACTTTCTTCGTTTCCCTAAGTCTGTTTCCTCTACATGAGAATAAATCATAAATCGTATCTCCTTCATCTGTTTGTTGTGAGGCTTCAATGTTCTACATGCAACCCACAGCACGGTGACTAGCACAGAGCCCAAGTGCCTATGCATTTGGTAGTTATTTTTAATATTCTAGTATTAGGTTGGTGCAAAAGTCATTGCAGCTTTTGCGATTACTTTTGATACAAATAAACCCCTCTGAATATGCTTATGTGAGCAGACTTTGCTAGAGGATTCTTGCTCAGACAGTTTTCAAACACAGAACCAAAGATGTTAAATTGGAGGTTTCAGGTCAAGAGAAAGAGGCATGTGTGGCAGGGCTTGGGTGAGTAGGCGTAAGATTTGGGAAAGCTGGAGCCTTTGTTTACCTCCTCGTTTGCCATCCTGTTCCCTGGGAATTTTCTTCTTCATGAATAAAAGGCCACCTCTCATTCCTGACTGACTACCCACCCCCACTCCAGGCCACCCTGCCCCCACTACAGTTATCTGTGAAGTCATCAGGTCCGACAGGTGGGGCACTTCCTGGAATTGGTGACCTTGTCTTTTCCGGCTGAAGCTTGGCCTTCAGGAAATTCCCTCTGGACAGCGCTGTCCACTGTGGCTCAGACAGTCCCTTGGGGACCTCTACACAGATAGAGCTGGCAGAGGGAGGTCCAATTGGAAGATCTGTTTTCTTGTCTGAAGTAAATACACTGCCTAGCACTCGGAGCCCTGGCAAACCTATGCTCCCTTGTGAGTTCTACTCAGCACCCAAAGTGTAAGAGGAAAGGCAAGTACTGGAGTCCCACAGTTCCCCAAACTAGGATGACATGAGGACTCAGGACGGTAAGGCTGGTCCACAATGAGCCCCAGGCCAGCAGAATACATGGCACACGCCACTACCAGAGACTGCACTGAGCACCTGATGTGCCTCAGCACTTACTATTTTCATAATGTAAGAAACAGAGGATTCGAGGGAGTGAATGACATCACCTAAAATTCTGAAACTGTGGGATTCACTTCTTGGTGCAACCATTTGCTCTATTCACATCCAGGTCCCGTGACTTGGCAGCCACATCTTTGTACCTCTTTGAATCTGGGGATGGTCAAGGGCATTTACCATCTCCACCCCACCTCCTGAGAGGCTTCATTGCCATCAGTGTGCTTTTTCCTCCATTATTTCCAATGATTGCAGGGCTTAAAATAGGAAGTAGGTTGCTCTCACTGGACAACAAAGAGGCTGCAGGTGACAGAGCTGTGGAAGCAGCACTTGCAAAGATGTGCCCTGAAAGTTCCAGATAATCACCATAAAGATTCAGAAAATCTTCAGAAAATAGTGTTTCTAAAAGATTGCCTCATGTCAATGGATGTGCTGGTTGAAAAGGCAGTTTTCTGCACCTCACCCCCGACATACTGAATCACATTGGGGGCAGGGGAGACCAGTGATCCTGATTCTCACAAAGAGTTGAAATATGCTACATTAGATAATTGAAATATACCTTGATTTTAACATGTAACTGACAAGACAAAGAGACAAGACCTCAATACTTTAGTCCTACTGAAAAGCAGAGAGAACGAAAACTCAACCTGGGAGAACTGCCCAAAGGTGACCACTGGTGATCAAGTTCTCCTGTACTGTATGGGTCCCCTAACTGCTGCCTTGAAGTGCGGACAGAGAAAGCTCCCAGTGGTCACTCCCTCCTCCCCACCAGACCCCAGAGAAGATGGAGGCTGGAAAGCATGAAGAACCTTCCTTTTGCCTGGGCAGAAAGCCAAATCATTCTCCAGGGGAAGCTGGGCCGGAACCAGTCCTATACATTGACTTTGCACCTTCCATTCCTGCATATTCAATTACATCTAAAATAACTGCACTGCAAATAAAGCAGCAACTGGGCTTTTGAAATTCCAGTCATCATCCATCATTCCTCTATTTATTTCTTCAAGAATATTTATGAACCATCAAGTACACAGGATAGAACTTGATACTTGTTTCACGACTTCATGTACTTCCTTCCTCTTTCCATTTTTGGTTCTTTCATTGTTTCATTTCCTACTGACTTTAATACGTTCTTCAACCAGTACCTCCTAAGGGCATCAGTGAGGGAAACAGGTAAACCTCACATGGAGTGGTAAATTGCTAACATCTGATCTTTTCCTAAAAATGTAACTTAGTAAGAGGAGGGAGACAAGCCAAGGGAATGGTTCACTGGAAAGGAGGAGGGAATAGGAAGAGGTTATACAGACAGAGAGAGAAACGGCTCTGGGTGAAGAGAGACCAACTCCCTGAGACAAAGGCAGTTTCCCAGGTCTCTACTGATAAGATGATGCAGTGCCTATGTGGGCAAGTGCAGACTCTGGAGCCGGCTGGGTTTGAATCCTGCTCTGCCATTAAAGTCTGTGTGATCCTAGGCAGGTTACTGGACCTCTCTGTGCCTGTGCTTTCTTATTAGTGAAATGTGGATAATAACAGCATCTACCCTTGTCCTGGCACAGGGTGTTAAATACATCTTAGGAAGTATTATGTTTGTCATTGTGATGATGTGAGATAACTAGAAAACAGTGGTAGACAACCCCGATGGCAGAATGAGCTCTGTCCCAGGTGGCGGTCATGGATGCGTGCAGGTCAGGGTAAAGCACAGATCTCTGTGGGCAGGGTTATCTGGGAGGCTTCAGAGAGGTGGGGCTTTTCTATTGAGTGTGAAGGGAGTTTGGGGTGGAAAACATATCACAGGAAAACCTGTAGGCAGGCAGGGACCAGCTAGGAAATCCATGTCGGGTCAAGGTACGGGGTAGGCTCTGTTACCAGCTGTGGAGCTGGTGGAGAGCCCATGAGTGAAACTGATCAATGCCTATTCTTTAACAAAAAAAGCTACACGATGAAGGAGATGAACTTCACAGAAACGCACCAGGTGGCAGGTGGCAGTTGCAGCATGATGCCCCCAGAACATCTTGGTGCCCCCTCCCTGAATAGCATTTACCATGTAACCAAAACTACTTTCAGTGCCTTACACTTACTAATCATTTGATCCTCACAACAGCATTCTGAGATAAGCTATATTCATCCCCATTCTATAGGTAAGGACTGAGGCACAGAAAGGTTAAATGATTTGCCCAAGGTCACACATCCATTTAATGATGGAGCTAGGATTTGAACTCAATGTATTCTGAGTCCCTACTTTTAATCACCACACAGTATAATAATAGCTAAAATGTATTAAGAACTTACTACATGCCATACTGTAGTTTGCTTAGTTTTCATAACAATTCTATGAAGTTGATACTGTTATTATTCCCGTTGTACAGGAAAAAAAAAACCCTAAAGCTCAGCAAGGATAAGTAACTTCCCCAAGGTCACAAAGCCACAAAGTGAGTGGCACAGTTTTGTACCCAGGCAGTCCGACTCTAGAGCAGGCTCTCTTAGTTCCTACTACAGCAACCAGCAATAGAACCATCCAGGAGAAAAAGGATCAGACTCAGGAAAAATAATTTCTAAGCATGCACAGTGGTTAAAGAGCCCTAATACAGCAGGAAGATTGGGGTTGGGCAGGCTGAGTGTTGAGAAGGAGGTCGTGAGACTTGTCTCGAAGGTCGCTGGGATGACTCAGTTCAAGTCAGGCAGAGAGTACAAGTTTAGAACATGATAATAATTTATATTTCTTGACAGGATTCAAACTGCAGGAACTCTGAGAAAGTCAGATATGGTGATTTCTTCTGTTCCTGATCTAGAGACTGGTCAAAAAAAGTGAATTCCTAGGTCACACTACAGTAACAACTCCACTTCATTTTCCAAACCATTTCATTGCTGTGTGCCCAGCATCCACGGGACACATGGTGCTAACCCAAAGTCCACAGCCTTAAGCTCAGCTCCAACATTTAGGGGTATCTAAGCGGGGAGCCACAGTGAAAAGACTTCTCTAACCTTAATTGACAACTTTCTCAAATGTTCTTTTCAGAGTCTTCATGAATATGAACCAGCTGGTGAAGAGGCACTGAGGCAAAAACGAGCCGGTATGTAAACTCTTGCTTGGCAATCTCTTTTGTAAGTCTACTCAAATGATATGTGTTGCAACTTTTTAAAACATTGTAGTCCACATAATTCAGTCTCCAATCACATCAGGGTCATAGAGTGCAGTGTGATTTCCAAAAGTAACTACTAGGAAACTCCATTCTCTACCAAATGACGGTAACTGGATCATAACAACACATAAGAACCTGCCCTCCCTCCCCAATGCCATCACTGCTCCTCACATTCCTAGGATTTTTCTGTGGCTCTCTCCTCAGCTGCCCTCCCACACCACCAAATGGCCTACTTCTCTGCCCACCATCCAGAAACCTTTCTTTTGCCTTAAAAAAAAAAAAAAGAAAGAAAACATCTTTCACTCTGGACTTTATCTTGTGAAGCAATCTAACCACGAGGCTCAAGTCCTCCTCTTGTGTTTCTCACTCCAATTTTCCCACTCACCTTTCAAGCAGTGGTCTGAAAAATACAAGGCTCAGCCCTTTGGAGAGTTAGGGGTGGGTGAAGAGTTGCAAATTCTGACACACCGACCCTCAAATCCCATCCTGAGTGGACCCTGTGCAGGTGTCAGGGCAGGGCCACAGGCTGGGTGTTCCCAGGACCTGGTGCTCCCACTGCCAGCATAGCAGCCCTTCAAAAGCACAAACTGGATCTCGTCATTTCCCTCCATAGAACTCTTCATGGGCTCCCTTGGCCTTGGAACTAAAAGCCAATCCTCTGCTCGTGACTCACCAGGCCTTCCGTGCCTTTCCCACCTGACCTCCTTCTGTTCCCTTTCACGTCATCAACGCCCTGCCCGTCATCCCCCTTTGTTTATCTGGGAGACTCCCACTGAAGTCTCAAGTCCTATGATCTCCTGCCCTGCTAGGCCTTCCATCCATTTCCCAGAGCATCAGGGACTGCTTTTCCTGCGTTCCCATTCCCCTTGATACATTTCCATTCACAACATTTGTCCCAAAGCACTGGAATTATTTTACCTCCTGTTTGCCACCCCCAGTAGAGGAGAGCTCTCATGAGTTCTCCTCATCTCTGTAGCTGGCGCCAGGCCCCGTTTCTTTCTCAACCAGTGAGCGAACAGATGAAGCACTTGCACGTTCACATTACAGTGCCTTTCTGAATTCCTGTCAGGAAAGGTCTGCTGACTGAGTGGCTGTACCAAATATCTAGAAGGAAAAATTTTTCACCCTATCACATTATGATGGAATCATTTTTTCAGGCATGTGCAACTTGATCTAATGAGTCTAAAAGAGACAGTAGGCTGTCAAAGAGGGCAGGCTTACCCTAAGGTCAGAGTGGTGGCATCTGTTCGAGCCTTTCACGGTGCAGTGGCCAGACTCAACTGTTGTCCAGCGCTTGAAATGAGAATTTGACCACATTTTATTAAGCTCTTAAAATGCTGATTGGAAGATCATACCACTGTTGGTTTTCCCTCTCTCCTTTTCTCTTCCCTTTCTTTTCTTTTCTGTTTCAGCCTTCGTTTTCTTAGCCCTGTGGGATCCCACGCTCCCTTTCTCCCTTTCTCCCTCCTTCCCCGAAGTGGCCTATAGCACAGTCTGTACGTTCTGTGCTCTAAAACAGGTATCATTACCTCTACCCCATCCCAACAACCCTTTAAACTTTTCTGCACCCTATGACGGGAGCAGAGCCAGAGATGTGCTCATCTGGTATTTTGAAAGACTTTGGCTTTTTAAATTCAAACGATTAATCAGTGAGTTCCAGCTCCAGGCTTCTGTCAAGTTCTTGTAGGGCTCAGGCTGCTGGCTTCCTCAGGAGCAGTGGGTGATTACAGCTGTAAAAGGAATGTCTTCCTGCACTTCTGAGCCAGGCTGTTTATGACCCGTGGTGACAGTTTGAGGGAGTAGCCCTTGGGGAGGAAACCATTTCTATATCTAAGGATTTGACATGCCAAAATTTTTGCAGGTGTGCTTTCATTAAAAACAACCATAACAATGTTAAATCACCATGAAAAGATGTTTTCCATTTATTATACATGGTCCTCTGTGTTCTTGGGCCCCTAGAGTCATTTGGGAAGTGTTAATGAATCAACCTATCGTCTGCAGAAGATGGATTGATCTTGGTACTTTTACAAAATCGCTGAAGTAAGAAATGGCCATAGAAAAACCTAGGCACTAGACCCCAGATATCCAGAATGTAAGTTGCAATTAAGAATATGACTTGGCATGGTGGCTCACGCCTGTAATCCCAGCACTTTGGGAGGCCGAGGTGGGCAGATCACGAGGTCAGGAGTTTGAGACCAGTCTGACCAACATGGTGAAAGCCTGTCTCTACTAAAACTACAAAAATTAGCTGGGCATGGTGGTGGGCACCTGTAGTCCCAGCTACTTAGGAGGCTGAGGCAGGAGAATCTCTCGAACCCAGGAGGTGGAGCTTGTAGGGAGCTGAGATAGCACCACTGCACTCTAGGCTGGGTGACACAGCGAGACTCCATCTCAAAAAATAAATAAATAAATAAATAAGAAAAAAGAACACAACTCTCCGGAAAATAATGATGAAAGGAAGCAACAGAAAATGTTACCTTCAGCAGGATGCCACATGGAGGTGTCTGTGTTCTGCTTGGTGGGTGTGTTAGTTAAGTGAGGTGTTAGAACTGGGCTCGGATTTTCAGAGTGCTATTCCATTTCACATACACATACCTCTCCCTTTCTGAAGCCTGGTTGCCAGAAGGAGACAAAGGTTCTAAGAGAAAGACAATTAGGTCAGGAATTTTCTTTTTTGAGTCACTGGGCAAAATCTTTAGCATTTGGAATAGAATCATCTTTAAAGATAGGATCAATACTTACATTTATTCTCAGCACACCATGAATTTCTACCCAAGTGACTGGTCAGTTACATAACCTAACTGGCCCCTTGAATTTATATGTGTGTGTCTGGGTGTGTATATATATATATGCATGCAAATGTGTGTATATGTGTATGTGTGTGTGTGTGTGTGTATACTGTTGTCCTTCCCTTGGTATCCATGGGGATTCGTTCCAGGAACCCCTCAGATACCAAAATGTGTATATACTGAAGTCCCTGATATTAAATTGTATAAATTTGCACGCCACCTATGTACATCCTTGCATATATTTTAAATTATCTCTAGATTATTTATAATACCTAGTACAATGTAAATGCTATATAAATAATTGTTGTACTGTACTTTTTAAGTCATAGAGACAAGAAAGAAAGGCTGTACATGTTCAGTATAGACACAATTTTTAAAAAATATTTTCCATCTGAGATTGGTTGAATCCATGGATGCAGAACCCACAGATACAGAGGGCTGACTGTATTATAGTACATATATATATGTATTACATTTGTATGTATCACATAGGTATGTCACATTTACACACACACACATATATCTCAGAGTTAGTACCTTATAGGGTTGTTAGGAAGATTAAATAATGTTATGTTTTAAAATGTTAATTGAATTATCTGGTGTTTATTTTTTCTTTTAATAGTTTTTTAAAGAAATTTAAAACAAAGAAAATCGATTTATTTATAAAATAGTGTTGCATTTGAAAGGGCCTGATCTACCTGCAGTCCAGAGATGGTATTCTGTACCACTTGAAGGCAGGGGCACAGAGGCTGTGATACAGGAGTTAGCATTTTAGGAAAACTCTTTCAAAATTCTCTCAGGAAAAAGAAGCCTGCATGAAACCTAGAGGTGAGAAAAAGCATGGATCTGCCTGTTAGGACAATGAGTGGCTGTAAGGGAGCAGAGAGAAATAAGAATGGGAGAAAGATCCTGAGTCATGTCACAATTCCATCAGGAAGTGGATTCTGGATCAGCTGAGTGGCTGGCACAGAGAGGTGACTGATTAATGCACTTAAATGAAAAGTATTCCGATGGTTATGGCTAAATAAATTACACGAAGAAATTAGTGCCTGGGAGACCGGCCAGGAGGCTCGGCAGTCTAGACATGCGACCCTGCCATGGAGTAAGATAGGAAAGAAGCAGAGGAAATGTTCGCCAAAGACATTTTGAAAACCACAGCAAAAGGTCCTGGACAGATGTGACTTGGGGATGAAGGACAGCAATAATCCCTGTGACTCTGCAGGAGTGTACAAACCTGGGATATGGTGCTTTGGGGAGGTCACAGGTAGAGACCAGAGTTGGAAGGAAAAGCTTGTTCTGGAGGTTTGCAGATAAGCTCCAAATTTAGTCTTATGGGTACTCTTCATGGGGGAATGAAAGTGGATGTTACTTATTCGTTGGAAGTAACACAAATATCGACTGGCCAAGTTCTCCATTCCAGGTTTCTGACAGTAATTGGGAAGGGGGTATGTCTTGGAGCCTGGCGCTGAAGAGCCCCAATTGATTATTCTTTGGCTTTAAAGGAATAACCAATGAGAGGCAAAACAGCAAGAGAGGGAGATTCAGGATGTCCAAGCCCTGCCCTGGATGCGTTCACATTTTCACATCTATTTAGTCAGAGTAAGGTTCCTCCCAGACCGGGTCTCTGGCTGCTAGCGCGGAAATCCTGCCCTTTCTGCAGGCCTAGCAACCTGGGTATGCTGGCCCTTTTAGATCTGGGTTCGGGAAATGCCGGGCACTCCCCAGATTGAGGAACAGACTTTTGGGTTGTCATAGTTGTAGCCTTTCTGGTGATGACATGTGGCCCTGAGTGCTCTGAGCCGCAGTGGTGGTGGTAGAGTGAGATAAAAGACCTGGTGCTCTCCGGCTGGTGTGTGGGGTTGGTTTTAAGCTTGACATTTAATATTGGGAGTGTTTTGCTGTTTTAAAATTTTTCTGGTTAATGTTTTTCTTTTTTGTTTGTTTGTTTGTTTAACTATCCCAAAGGTGAAGCCTGATAGGAATAATGTTAGCATTTCTTTTTTTTTTTTTTTTTTGAGATGGAGTCTCACTCTGTTGCCCAGGCTGGAGTGTAGTGGTATGATCTCAGCTCACTGCAACCTCCGCCTCCCAGGTTCAAGTGACCGTCCTGCCTCAGCCTCCCAGGTAGCTGGGACTACAGGCACCCGCCACCCTGCCCAGCTAATTTTTCATATTTTTAGTAGAGACAGGGTTTCACTGTGTTAGCCAGGATGGTCTTGATCTCCTGACCTCGTGATCTACCCACCTTGGCCTCCCAAAGTGCTAGGATTCCAGGCATGAGCCACCATGCCACGCCCTTAATGTTAGCATGTCTTGACCTATCAGCACACATCTGTGTAGAATATAATCATTATATTTATGATAATCAGAATTACTATTTTACTGGCAACTATATGCCAGACACTTTGTTAGGAGTTTTCATGTACAATTCCAGCTCTTTAACAATCATCCTGCAGAGAAAATACTAGCCTTCATTTACAGATAAGCAAAGTGTGGCTCACAGAGTTCAATGACCCGCCCAGGTCAGAAGGCATTCCACCCCGATTCTCTCTGGCTCCAAAGTCCATGCTCATAGCTATGAGTTATAGTTTTCAACCTGTGTTCCTGGTTGGCTCATGAAGTCCCATTTCATGGTTCTTGGAGCAGCTTTATAGAGTAAGGAAGACTGGTATATCTGCCTTCATCTTACTAGGTAAGAAGATGGCGCTAACTTTGATGATCTGGGTATGTGGCTAGCTAGTGGAATGAATTCTCTTCCCTAGACTTCACAGTCTGGTGTTTGATGACACAGTGCTGCCCACTTTCTCCTCCATCTACACCTGCCAGGTAGCCCATAGCCTTGGGTTCTGATGATTTTCTTCTTTGCAAACAACTCTTTCTGAAACCTGAAGAGAGAATAAGATCCCTTCACCACATCTGCAGAGCAATCACACAGTAGCATACAGACAATGCTGCCAAATTGCCACCTTCTAGAATATGTCAAGAAACAAGCAAAATAGTGGGTATCTTTTGATATTTACTTACTAAGACCAACAGGAAGAAACAAGAGAGCCAAACCATCAATGGTAACATTGTATTGGTCCCTTTAGTCAAGAGGAAGCCACACCAACCAATCTCTTTTCTCCTGGGTGAAGTTAGCAGGCAAGAGGTTAATTTATGCATCTACTTAAGCTCTGACTCTGATAAACCATAGTTCCCATTAGTGTTTCCAGGCAAAAGTAGAATTGTTTGCTTAAACAGCTGTGATTAAGACCCAAATATCTTGGTTGCAGTTTGTGGCCAACTTTCCAGAAATGTCCCTGTAAGATAAGTGCTGTGTGGCTGGCAGTGATTTATGGGAAAGGAGAGGGGAAATCCTGGTTGTCTTGTGCCTCCTGGGCCTGCTGATAGGCCTCTGTCTGTGACACTGATGACACCTGGAATTGGCTACCTTCCACACAAGGCATCAGCAAGCCAGAAAAATCCAGACAAACAATGCCAGGGGCAAAGAAAACACATTAAACTCCTAGGAGTCAGACATCCTGAGGAGCAGAGGAGGACAGGAGTGCATCCAAAACACACACACAGAAGTTGAGGAACTGTCCTCATTCCTCCTGGTCCCTGGTAGTCTGGGGAAGGACAAGGAATGTCACTTCCCAGGCTCTGAAGTCCTCAGCTTAAGCGGGACAGGTGGGTTTGGCATTTCTAACCCTAACCTCTGGGCCTTCTGAGGGAGTGAGGCGAGTGAGCCTCTGACCCCACCGCTATGTGGGTCATGCTGATCCCTGAGCATCTAAGCTGTTCCTTAGGTGCTCATCCTGTTGCCTCAGGGCATTACAGGGGAAGAAAGCTCACCCACAGCCTCTATGTTCTGTTTGCCTATAGGAGCATGATACTGTTCTAGGCTTCAGATGAGAAGAAATGACCCAATTTCAAGTGCGTACTGGGGGATTGAGGGCATCTTCTTGCTATTCCTCAACCAAGCCAAGAGGGTTGCTATCTAGGACTTTCACACCTGTTTACTCTTCCTAGAGTGACATTTTCCAGATAGCTTCCTGGTTCGCACCTTACTTCATTTGAGTCTCTGCTCAAAGTTTACTGCTTGAGAAAGGTCTTTTGTAACCATTCTACCAAAAAAATAAAAATAAAAAATAAAATAAAAAAATAAAACAAACAAAAGCCATCCCTGTTGTCCCAATCACTCTGTTTCCTTGCCTTCCTTTATTAAATTAAAATGTAAACTTATCTTTTGCCTCCAGTATAAGGATGAAAGATCCTCAAAGACAGGGCTTTGCTCCTTTTATTCACCCTGTGTCTCCAGCTCCTAGTGCAGTGCCTAGAAAACAGGCATTCAATAAATAGTAAAATTACAGGTAAATCATTAAATCAAGGAACAAACAAATGAGCAGAGCAAGGCTTAATATCAAAATACATTAGTATCAATGACAATGGGTCACAATGCATTTTTCCTGAATGTGAACTTTTTTTTTTTTTTTTTCTGAGACTGAGTCTAGCTCTGTCTCTCAGGCTGGAGTGCAGTGGTGCGATCTCGGCTCACTGCAACCTCCACCTCCTGGGTTCATGTGATTCTCTTGCCTCAGCCTCCCAAGTAGCTGGGATTACAGGTGCCCGCCACCACACCCAGCTAATTTTCTGTATTTTTAGTAGAGACAGGGTTTCACTGTGTTGGCCAGGCAGGTCTCCAACTCCTGACTTTATGATCCATCCACCTCGGCCTCCCAAAGTGCTGGAATTACAAGCATGAGCCACCGTGCCTGGCCCTGAATGTGAATTTTTAAGACATTTATTATGTTGAATAGAATTAAACAATGGTTTACATAATTCTTTGATTCATTATTAATCATTTTGCCTTTGAACTTGATTTCTATTTTAGAATTTACTTCAGGAATTGTACATCAAGCTCTAAAGACACATTTAACAATAGTAACTCATATTTTTAATAGTACTTTAAAGTTTACAAAGTGGTCCCATTTGGCAATGATAGACTGGATAAAGAAAATGTGGCACATATACACCATGGAATACTATACAGTCATAAAAAAGGATGAGTTCATGTACTTTGCAGGGATGTGGATGAAGCTGGAAACCATCATTCTCAGCAAACTAACACAGAAACAGAAAACCAAACACCACATGTTCTCACTCATAAGTGGGAGCTGAACAATGAGAACACATGGACACAGGGAGGGGAACATCACCCACTGGGGCCTGTCGGGGTGTGGGGGCTAGGGGAGGGTTAGCTTTAGGAGAAATACCTAATGTAGATGACAGGCTGATGGGTGCAGCAAACCACCATGGCACGTGTAAACCTATGTAACAAACCTGCATGTTCTGCACATGTAGCCCAGAATTTAAATTATTTTTTTTTTTAAAGTGGTCTCATTCATTATCTTCTTCTATCTGAGGTGTGGCAGGGTATGATGAAAAGAAAATGGTCTTTGGAGTCAGAAAAATGTTTCCAATCCCAGCACTGACACTTACTGTCAATGTGGCTTCAACATTTGGAAACTTAGTTTTGCCATCTGCAAAATGGATGTATGCATACTGTCCTCATGGCCCTAGAACCTAATAGATGATGAATAAATGCAACTGCTGCTGTTATTGTTACTTTCACTATCATCACTGATTTATCCAGTATCATTGAAGAGAGGGAATGAGCAAGTATCAGTTCCCTTGAGGCAAGAGAGGGAAAATATGTGTGAACAAATATGTCTGGAGACCACCTGAGTGTTTGCCTCCACAGGCGCAGCAGCAGGAGGTGTCTGAAAACAAAAAGCAAAGCCAAACACAAGTTTAGGTGCTGATATTGGCTCTCCAAGATTCCCTTCTGGGTTTCTTCATTTGGATTGGAACACTAGATCTCAAACCTCCTTGATCATCAAAATCACCAGTAGAAATTGAAAAAAAAAAAAAAAAAAATACAGCAATACAGGCTTCTGGGCCTAACCCATATATATTTTACTTTGGTTCACATTGGCTGAGCCTCCAAAATCTCTCTCTCTCTCTCTCTCTCTCTCTCTCTCTCTCTCTGTGTGTGTGTGTGTGTGTGTGTGTGTGTGTGTGTGTGTGTGTGTGTGTGTGTATTCCCTAGGTGTATATAATCCTCAGTTAAGTTTGGGGATCACTGGAGTAGATGATTTCCAAGAGTAAGCCAACAGCCTCAGAAATTACAATGGTGCTTTTGAGCCTGTTTCGAATGAGTATTTTCCAGGAGAAGGCATTTCCCTCTCTGTTAGAGGTTCCCCATCTGTACCGGTTTCTAGAGAGGTGACACTCAGGCTGAGGGTGATTCTGAAACTCTTTTTCGAAGCTGTTGGAGAACATAAAAGGTAAAGGAAAGAGGCCCTTAGAGGCTGGGTGCTCACATTAACAACTGCAGGAATGCTATAGACTGAAACTTGCTAAGGTCACAAGAGCCTTTCCTATTAGTTCTTCATGCTTTGGCTTGGCTCCTCGTAAAATCTGAAGAGAACTGACTTGGTTTCAATGGGGAGTGATGATGTCCATGAATCACCGTGTGCTTTCTGTGCACACACTTGTTCTTCAGTTGTGACTGAAAAGAGCACAGGAAGTAGGCTCAGGGCCAGACATGACCCTCAGGCAGGCATCGATATTTTGCAAGATCAGATCATGGGATGCAACAAAGCCAGCAATGAAGTGGATATGATATGAATTTGTTACTGACCTCACCCATCCAAAAGGCAGCTACCATCCAGGAAATCCTGTTTTTATTTATGGGAGAAGAGTAGACTGGCATGGCAAAGAGGATCTTGGAGGCAGTGAACCCTCTGGAGGATATAAACATTGCTGCGTTACTTTTCAGGAAAAAGAATGTGCACTAGGGCAGAACTTGTAAATATTATGCAGCCTTTCTCCTCGTAAATATTCCCAGTGGACAGCATAGTGTGTCCATAGTTAGAATTACATAAAATAAGATTAACCATTCTTCCAGGAAGCTTGTTTTCATCACAGAACCATTTGAGAATCAAAAGTCAATAGGAAATTTTAGGCAATGCCATACTATCATGACAGGCTGAGTTTCTGCGTTCTTATAAAAGTCACTTTATTGTATTTGTTAAGTACATTTTTATAAATAAGAAATATACCTTAATATCCATTCTTAATTTTAGGAAAATCTGCACAGACCTTTTTTATAGGCTGAGTTAACTGCAGAAGCTGAATGATGCCAGGATGAAATTATTCTCAATAAGGTTGATGGGTAAAACCAAAGACCTAAGAAAAACAGTTTACCAAGCTCAGTGAACAAATGTTACAGCTTTCTGAAATAAACATTCAACAATTAGAGTTTCCCAGCATAAACTTACTCTCCTTTAGTATTTCACACCAAGAGTCCTTAGAATATTTAGATCTTACAATATTATGGGAAAATTTTTTGCCCTTTTAACATGGAATTTTAACTTTATGGTATAATAAACTTCATCTTCTCAGATACAAGGTAAATTTTAAAGTAATGATTTTATAAATATTCACTAATTTTTTCCTTATTTGACTGACAAGATAAAATATTTTCAATGTCTGGGCACAACAGCTCATGACTGTAATCTCAGCACTTTGGGAGGCCGAGGCAGGCAGATCGCTTGAGCCTAGGAGTTCAAAACAAGCCTGGGCAACATGGCGAAACCCCATCTGTACAAAAAGCACAGAAATTGGCTGGGCATGATGGTATGAGCTTGTGGTCCCAGCTACTCGGAAGGCTGAAGCCGGAGGATCACTTGGGCCCAGGAAGTGGAGGTCACAGTGAGCCAAGATCATGCCACTACACTCCAGCCTGGGTGACATAGAGAGACCCTGTCCCCCCAAAAAGAAAAATATTCTCAATTTATCTGTGTAAAACGTTCTTATTCCTTGAAGGTTCTTTATTAAGTATTAACTGTGCCCATGGCTTCAGTTATATATTCTAGCCAAGATTAGGCTAAAGATTCTGTCAGTGACAGAGAGGTGAATTTGTGACTTGACTCAGAGAGTTTCAGGTTTAACAAGAATTGATTGGTCACGTATTTATAATAAGGTAAGCTCTTTGCCAGATGGAGTAAGTAAGGCTAAGAGAAGTGAAAGAAACATGAAAGAAACAGTTCCTGCTCTTGGGAAGCTTAAAATTAGTGGCCCAGACACAATGTGTTATAGAAAACTGTGAAAGAACAATTCCCAGAGAGAGAGAGAGTGTGTGTGTGTGTGTGTGTGTGTGTATAGTCTATATATATACTCTCTCTCTATATATAGTAGTCAATATAGACTACTATAGTCAAGGTGGATCTGTTCCTCAACACACACCTACATCAGGCAGGCTAGACTTTATCTATCTATCTATCTATCTATCTATCTATCTATCTATCTATAGTCTCCATGTAAACATAGAGTAGACTATATAGTCTATAAACATAGATTAGACTATATATAGCATCCTATACTATACTATATAGTATAGGACTATATACAGACTATACTATATAGACTATATAGACTATATAGACTACTATATACATAGAGTACCATATATAGACTATATACAAACTACTCTATATAGACTATATACAGAAACTATATAGTCTCTATATATAGACTACTATATATAGACTATATATGCTATATATACTATATATAGTATATATAGTAGTCTATATATAATTCTATATATAGACTGTATATACTATATATGTACTCTATATATAATATATAATATATATA
>NW_016813121.1:51987-119516 GCF_001698545.2 Rhinopithecus bieti | reverse complement strand
ATATATATATATATCCACACATACACAAACTCACATATACATATATATTAGCCTGCCTGATGTAGCTGTGTGTTGGGGAACAGATCTATCTTGAATACCAGCCAGTTAACCACCTGGAAACAATTTGGAAAAACAATGAAGAGCTGAAAATCTATTTTAGTTTACTTTCCAATTTGCCAAACTTTTGTTGAGCACCTATCATATTCTGAACACTGGAAATTCAGAGGAAGAGCAAAGAATATATGCTCTTTCCATAGGCTAAGGGCAAAGGGAATTAACTGGGTGACTTTTCCCGGATGTCTTCAAGCCATGCATGGTTCAGCCTTTAGAGTATGCATCTATTGACTGATGCATACTGCAGATGAAACAGTGACTCACTCCTTTGAGTGCTGACTGTGACGTATTTTGCCCGAATGGTTTCCAGACCCTCCTGCTATCTCTCTGCTTCCACTCTTGCCTCATTACAGTCCATACTTCACACAGCAGTGCTTGGCCTTGGACACCAAGGCGGTGAGTAGATAAACTCTTCTTTTTCTCTGAAAAGTTTCACTAGAAATTCCCAAGGGTTGATAGACCAACCATTCACATGTACCTGTCATTACCTTTAACTGCTGAAAAATCCATCATGATCTTGCTCCATCTCCCATGGTAAGTTTCTCAGCCTTCATGTGCTTTCATTGCAGTTGCCACGAAAAGTCCTGCAGCTGAAGAATACACTGTTAATATTGAGATCAGTTTTGAAAATGCATCCTTCCTGGATCCTATCAAAGCCTACTTGAACAGCCTCAGTTTTCCAATTCATGGGAATAACACTGACCAAATTTTGAGCATAAATGTGACAACAGGTGAGTAAGAGACCCATTGCTTCAGAATAAATGACCGGATGTCTTGAGAAAGACTGTCTGAGCTCCTATCAGAGCAATCTTTTACTTAGTGGACAAGTGAAATGACTCACCGAGACTGATGTGTGATTCTATGACTTCATAGCCTTCCTGAGTGAAGCCTTTATCAGTAAACTCTGCAGCCAGAGGTTTCTTATTTTAGATGGTGACCAGAGGTTTGCTTGGTGGTTTGTATGATGCTTGTCATAAAGTGGTCCCAAGATATGGCCAGGTCCTTCATGATAAACTACTGGGTCCTCTTCCCTTGGGCAGATAAACTACTGGATCCTCTTCCCTGTGTCCTCTTTCCTTGGTATATCAATGAACATAGAAAGGACTGGTTCAAGATATTAGTAAGTACCAGATACCCTTCTCTTTGGCATTATAGGTCAAGTAATAGGAATGAGGTACATGCCTGCATCAGAAGCAAGGCATTAAGTAGAACCTTTCAGGCCATAGATTGGACTTTCTGGTTGCAAACCCTTTTCCAATGTCATGCTAGCTTCTCTATGTCTCCAGAGACCATCACCCAAGAACTGATATACAGTAGAAGTTGTGAGACAAGGCTCCCAGTTATCTGATAAAAGGGAATTGCTTTTTAAACTGAAAAGCACTAATAGATGTTGGGTTTTATTATTCTAAAATGAGAGCAAGAAAAAAATTCTTGTTTTGAAATTCTTTTGAATTCTCATATTTCAAATAGTCCATCCCAATGTCGGTACATGCATTTTAATTTTTGATTCTTAATATATGCTACTGGAAGTCATAGCTCCCTTACCACCCCTTTTGGATGCCATTTCCCACTGATTCGTACCATTAGTACTAATTTCCTTGAGTTAGTGATTTTCCAGTTGGATGCCAATGTGCATTATAAGTCCTTCAGAAGCAGTGAGCTTCTGCTGTGTTTCCCACTCTTTATCCATAGAACATCTCACCAAACTAGGGTACTTTGGAAAATACATAGGAAACACCCTTCTATGTTCCCACCCAGCACAGATCTTTTGCCTTTAGAATAAATTATTGCATACATTTTAGTCAATTTTGCTTCCCAAATTTTTTAACAGAAACCTTTTGGTGTCTTTGTAGGTGCTAGTAAATGAATCCAGTAAACAAAACTGACCAAGTATCAAAAATAGTTTTTTGTTGAACAACTAATGATTATAGACACTTGAGCTTTAGTTGTGAGTTTACCTTCCATACATTCAATGTAAACATACTAACAAACTCTCTCTTAGTTTTTCTACTAGAGATGGGATGACTTCAAGAGGCTTCGCCATCTTAAAAACTTGGGTTAACAAGCTTCTCAATTAAATGCAATCGACCTTGGAAAGTTTAATTTATCCTTCCAGAAAGACTGGTCTTTCACACATAGAGGGGGTGAATCTTTTCTGATAGTGAACTATGAAACAGGTTTGACAGAAGTGAATATTTCAATGTGGCAGAGAAAGCCTGAGGCTCACAGACCTCAGGACCAGCAGGCAACAGCTAAGAGGAGTTGGCCTAAAAGAGGAAGTGAATGGGATGGGTGACCCTCAAAAACTGAGTCTATCTTCTCATTAGAGAACTAAACTTTTTTTTCCATTACCATAAAACCCAAAGGACAAAAGGACAAAAGAAAAAAGTGTCCTTTTACATCACTCTTGTGGAGAAAAACAAGAGGCCTTGTCTTGGTGGAAGCCCCAGTGAGGAAGAAAAGCATTCTCAAATTTCGGTGAGAGCCTCTGGCGTGGGGCTGGTTCATCTCTGGGCTTATGTACCACATAAAAAGAAGGGTCAACCTTGGCATGGCAATGAGTGACTTTCATGGCTTTAGTGCATTTTCATCTGGCAGAGTGAGCAAAAAGGACCAATGCTTCCTTTCTATGTTAAATGCAGCACGATGTATGTTCTATGTTAAATGCAGCAGGGCGGGCAATAAAGGTTAGGCCTACTGACCATGGCACTAATGACTAAGCATCCAAACTTTCACCATCTTCCTTTTTCCATCCTTCCCTCACCTCATTTTTCCAACAGTCTGCCTTATGATCCCTTTTTAGTAATGGCAAATAAAACTGAGGATATTTAAAACTGGACAATGTGCATAAAGCACCAAACAATACCTGGGATATGGCAGGTGGTCTGGAGGTGGTAACTTTTTCCATGCTTTTTTTTTTTTTTTTTTTTTTGTATTTGTATTTTATGTGGGACTCAAAAGTTCTTCAACCACTCCTCCAATAATGCTCCCTCACAAAACAAAAGACAACAACAAAATTGCTTTAGCACTGGAATTTCATGTCAGTAAGAGAGAGATTTCAACAAGTGGGATCCTACTGGCTATCCTCAAATTACCTCTAGTGGGCACTCAGCTTCTTTGTTAGCAACTCCAGTTTCTTCTGTTCCTAATTCTCCTGCCTCACTGCCACCCACTGCTGGGATACAGGCTGCATCAGCATCCAAGGAATTAACTGAAATGTGTTGCCCCTCCTATTTCTGAAACAACTATTTGATAACTTCCCTTTGGGTAGTCACTCTGTGGGACTTTTCCTGGGCACCCATCTGCAGAACAAACAGCTCTCAAAGATGTGACTTTGGTCGAGCTTTGGAAACTGATTCAAAGCACTCTGATTTCAGAACATTTCTTACTGTCTCCCATGAGAGCAGTGTTCATGTGGGCTGTTCACACCTGACTTGATATGTAAAAGGCACAGATTTACTTGCACTCTGTATTTATTATCTATTGATGCATAACAAAGTCTAAAACCTAGCATCGTAAAATAACAAACATTTATTATCTGAGAGTTTTTTTAATCATTGTATTTATATTTGTTAAGAATTAAGATGTAGAAGGTGGAAGTATTGACAAGTATTGGTACTAACAGTAATATAAAAATAAACTTCCATACAGGTATAAACTTATTTGCCCTATAAACTATATCTACAATAGTCTACAAATAGAGGTATGTTCTAACATACATCCTGCTGCATTTAACATAGAAAGGAAGCATTGGTCCTTTTTGCTCACTCTGCCAGATGAAAATGCACTAAAGCCATGAAAGTCACTCACTGCCATGCCAAGGTTGACCCTTCTTTTTATGTGGTACATAGGCCTAGAGATGAACCAGCCCCAGGCCAGAGGCTCTCACCGAAATTTGAGAATGCTTTTCTTCCTCACTGGAGCTTCCATCAAGACAAGGCCTCTTGTTTTTCTCCACAAGAGTGATGTAAAAGGACACTTCTTCCTTTTGTCTTTGTGTCCTCAGTAGGGTTTTATGGTAATGGAAAAAAAAAAAAAAGTTTAGTTCTCTTACTAGAAGATAGACCCAGTTTCTGAGAGTCAGAAATCTTAGAGCAGTTTAGCTGGGTGGTTCTAGATCAAGGTCTCTCGTAAGGTTGTAAGTAATCTATCAACTAGTGCTGTCATCATATGAAAGTTTAACTGGCATATGAGAAAAAAAATTCTTTTCTTTTCTTTCCTTTCCTTTTCTTTTCTTTTCTCTTCTTTTCTTTTTGAGACAGGGTCTCACTTTGTTGCCCAGGCTGGAGTGCAGTGGTTGCAATCTCAGCTCACTGCAACCTCTTCCTCCCAGGCTCAAGCAATCCTCCCACCTCAGCCTCCTGAGTACCTGGGACACACTACCATGCCCAGCTAATGTTTTTGTATTTTTTGTAGGATAGGGTTTTGCTATGTTGCCCGGGCTGGTCTCAAACTCCTGGGCTCAAGTGATCTACCCGCCTCGGCCTCTCAAGTGCTGGGATTGTAGGAGTGAGCCACTGTACCTGGCCTGGAAAATTTATTTCTAAGCTCACTCATGTGGTTGTTGGCAGGCTCCAGTTCCTCACTAGCTATTGGCTGTAGACCTCAGTTCTTTGCCATGTGGACCTCTCCATGATGTGTCTTCATGCCATGGCAGTCAACTACCCCCAGAGTGAGAGGAGAGAGAGGAAGAGAGAGAGCAACCAAGAGGAAAGCTATAGTGTTTTTAATAACCTAATCTCAGAAGTGCCATACTATCACTTCTGCCATACTCTATTGATTACATAGACCAATCCTAGTACAACATAAGAAGGTACTACAAAAGGGTTTGAATACCTAGTGGTAGGGGTGGGCAAAGGCCATCTTGGAGGCTGGCTACCTTCTACTTATCATCATAGACATCTGGTGGTTATTAGCTATTAGGCATGAGTATCTAAAAGATGACTTAGCCATTCATCACTCAACCATCACAGCAGTCATCTTTCAGATGGTCATGGCTAATAGCATGGTGATGCATACATGCAAACATCAATTTTATGCTATTGAAGTTCTCGGAAAGGTAATATAAAGTCAGATTAGGATTTTCTTCAAGAATGAATACCTGCAGGCTATAAGTACAAATATGGTGACCGCCATCTCCACCTTGTCTCTCCTTGCTGTTCTGGTTAATGATAGTCTGCAGACCCACTGGAAATGAAATTTGGTGTTCCTGCGAGACAGGCTATGGGTGGCCTCGGGAAAGTTGTCTTCACAATCTCACTTGTCAAGAGCATGACATCTTCCTCCCAGGGCACCATTGCAGTTGCCTTAAAGAACTGCCTACCAAGGGACCTTTTTGCCTGCTTCAGGAAGGTAAGTAACTGCTCATTAAATGCACACTGAGTGGCTATTCAACATCAGTTTACAGCTGCGTGCAGTGGCTCATGCCTGTAATCCCAGCACTTTGAGAGTCTGATGTGGGTGGATCACCTGAGGTCAGGAGTTCGAGAGCAGCCTGGCCAACACGGTGAAACCCTGCCTCTACTAAAAATGCAAAAATTAGCTGGGTGTGGCGGTGCACGCCTGTAGTCTCAGCTACTCGGGAGGTTGAGGCAGGAGGATCACTTGAACCTGGGAGGCGGAGGTTGCAGTGAGCTGAGATCGCACCATTGCACACCAGCCTGGGATACAGAGGAAGACTCTATCTCAAACTAACACACAGAAACAACTTACAAATGTTTCTGGTTTGTATATACTCAGACACTAACATGATATTTTTAAATATTGCCCTGTGTTTTTCAACAGATGTTACCCTGAACATGAGAGTCAGACTAAATGTAGGCTTTCAAGAAGACCTCATGAACACTTCCTCTGCCCTCTATAGGTCCTACAAGACCGACTTGGAAACAGCGGTAGGTTTTGGCCCCAAGAGCCTCTTAACCAACAAACTGTTTGGATTGAACTGAGTCTGTTGCATTCACAGTGAACAGTGGCTTGGATCTATCAGAACTTACGGATGTGGATTTATTATTCTTTTACATCTGAGATGGTGAATTAATATGTCCTCAAATCAAATCATGTTTAGGGGACAGTGTGGCATCACCTTGACCTATAAGTATAAATTTTTCTCAGGGTGGAACTGTTTCAGATAAGATTTGGTGGCATCAATTCAGTAAAACTTATTCAAAGCCCCAAGAATCTATAGCCTACAAGCACCAGTTGGTGCATTTCTATTCTTCACATACCACATGAATGAAACACCTAACTTTTGGGCAGACAAACCCATGGCTGAACACAGAGGGTTTCAAACCACTCTACACCAGAGGTTGCTAGGCATTCATACCTAAGACAGATATAAATTTATTCACATAAAAATAGAGACTATTCCACCAGTGTTAACTGTTTGCCAGTCACTGTCTTAAGTGCTTCACATTGAATTGATTCATCTAAACCTAAACACTTTGCTGGAGTTAACATATTTGGAACAGAGCTTCCCAATGGATGTGTCACAGATTATTACAGGTGGGCTGAGATAATGACTTCCCTTCTCCTGGCAGCCGAGCCCTGCCTTAGGCTGTTAGCAGCCTCCTGCTCATCCCAGCATGTCACCCAAATATTGTCATCTCCCACGAGTGCCTTGATGAAGTGCCGCTTCAGAAGAGCTCTTGGATATTTGATTTACATTTCTGGCATTTAATATGTCTGTACAGCAGGAGAACCCTCCTCACACACACACTACACTAAATTATATGCTTTGTAAGAGAGAGTTACATAGCAACCACCTAGGTATCTGGCACACCAACCAATCCTGCAGTATGGCAGCCATGAGGATGCCCCTCCCAGACCTCCAACTACAGGTCATGTAGTGGAGCAAGGGTTGCAGCTGCTGCTTCTGAAATCCATGACCATCACTGCTGCTCCCTACCAATGAAGAGGCGCAGCACATCTGTGTCTGGCAGACACTGGGACTCCTTGGAAGGCTTTATTGAACTTTTCCAGGTTCGGGCTAGGATGCTTTTATCCAACCTTCCTTCCCTGTCTTTCATTTGGGGGTCTGATGGCTCCCTCTGTCTTCCCTGCTCCCTCCACGTTTTCTTTGCTAGGCATTTCCCTGAGTAAATTTTTTACACATTTCATCTAGTGTCTACTTCTTGGAGAACCCAGACTGACATAGATAAGAATTATTTCTTCAGAAATCTAATGCCTACAGTTAACAAAATGGAAGATAATTTTACCTAGTGTGATTAGGAATATGCGGTTTTTACTCTGCTTCAGATCTTTTGATACACCTATTTCTAGACTTTGCTATATGACACTCATCTTGCTTTATTTTTCCAGTTTCGGAAGGGTTACGGAATTTTACCAGGCTTCAAGGGCGTGGCTGTGACAGGGTTCAAGTAAGAATACTTTAATTTGGTCTTTTCTACTTTATGGCTGGGATCCATAAGGTAGTGAAGGAGGTAAACCCCCTAGAGAGGCATTGTTCATGTGGAATTCTCAGCAGGAGCAGTTTGGTAGAGGAGAAAAAAGTATCTCACCCCTTACAGATGCACCTGTTTAAAAGAAAAAGTGAAAAAGACTTGTGTTCATTCTATACATGTGCAAAAATTTTGCAAGCAAAGATAAGGGATAAGTTTGTAGTCCAAATAGTTCAGAAATATAGAAATGAAATAATGCCATGCAATGATGTCTTTCTACTGGAAGATCCTGCTGGCCAATCAGGACCATAGATTTTCATGCTGCAACAGGCAGTTTGTGCTATTTTGTTTCCTAAGCAAATAAGCCATAAATATCTAGACTCTTCCACGTCAGTTATTGTTTTACTGAACCGAGTGGTCTCTGTCCAGGTCTGGAAGTGTGGTTGTGACATATGAAGTCAAGACTACAGCACCATCACTTGAGTTAATACATAAAGCCAATGAACAAGTTGTACAGAGCCTCAATCAGACCTACAAAATGGACTACAACTCCTTTCAAGCACTTACTAGCAGTAAGTGAAATTGTTTAGATATGGTCATGTTATTTACGGTTATGCGTAAACCTAGGAAATTAGCTTATGTTACAATGTCCTCTGGGAAGCTAGACACTCCAGTCCCTGGCACAGGGGGTTCTGTACCACCTCCTCCTCTTATGCCAGTGCCTCCCAATCTGACTAATGCCACTGTACCTGGGGTGTGTGGAAGAGGGGCACAAGGGGGTCACAGAGCCATCTGGGTTTGTGTGTTTTCTAAATTAACAGATCCAAAATTAAGTTAAAAAAGTAAAACTAATATTGTAGTGGAGGTTTAAATATTCATAAAATGCACCAATAAGAAATAGAGGGCCATCATTTTAGAGCAGTAGGCCTCAGAGTGTAGCCCTCTGTCATCCAGGCTGGAGTGCAGTAGTATAATCATGGCTCTCTGCAGCCTCTACTTTCCTTGCTCAAGTGATCCTCCTGCTTCAGCCTCTGGGGTAGCTGCAGCTGCAGGTGCACAACTCCATACTTGGCTAACATTTTTTACTTTTTATTTATTTATTTTTTTAGAGATGGGATCTCACTACATTGCCCAGGCTAGTCTCATACTCCTAGCCCCAAGCAATCCTCCCACCTTAGCCTTCCAAAGTGTTGGGATTACAGGCATGAGTCACCATGCCTGGCTGTGTTTTTATTTTTATTTGTGAAAGGATAAGGCAGTGATCCCATGGATTTTTACTGCCAAAACAATAATAATAGCTACAGTTTCTCCAAGTTACCTCCCAAATGTAACTGTCACTGCTCCTATTTTCCAGACAGGGGAACTAAGGCTCAGCCAGTCTAAGCAAATTCCTCAGGGCCACAGAGTTACAGTTGGGACAGAACCAGGATTCAAATCCAAACTTACTATCTATGAAGCTCCCACTCCTACAGAGGTCCATGAGTATTAGGAAATTCTTATTTCTCAAGCAGACTTTATTATAATTAATTGATTTGTTTTTACATTTCTAAATCATTCAAGACTTAGGTCAGAGCTTTCAATAAGCATGAGATATCAGTTATTGATAAGAAGCAGTTGATATGATTCCAGTCTGTAGCACAGAAACTTGATATTTAAGTTAGTTTGTGTTTTTTTTTTTTTCCATAAGTAAATGTGCAATTTTCTACCACACTTTTTGAAATATTGAAAACAGCTTTAAAATTTCCATTACTGCCATTAAGGAGCCACAGGGCAAAGACTTCAACTGGGAAACCCTGTCCCTGGTATGTGGCAGGACACACTTCCTCAGGGCTCAGACACCAGCTGCATGGGGATGGAGTGAGGAGACACATTGCCTCAGCCAGTTCAGCACCACAGATGCTGTCAAGACCTCTGAGAGCTTTGTGGTGGTTGTATCTGGTGAGTAGCATCAATGAAATTTGTTTGCTTTGGGATCTTATTACCTTTTCTTTGGGTTTCCAGATGAAACTAAGTTCTCTGTCACACCAGAAATCATCTTTGAAGGGGACACAGTCAGTCTGGTGTGTGAAAATGAACTTTTGTCCTCCAATGTGTCTTGGCGCTATGAAGAACAGCAGTTGGAAATCCAGAACAGCAGTAGATTCTCGATTTACACTGCCGTGTTCAACAACATGACTTCGGTGTCCAAGCTCACCATCCGCAACATCACTCCGGGTGATGCAGGTAGGTCTCCATTCAATAACTTGTGTGAGGAATGGAATGAAGAGCTTGTAAAGAAGCAAATATGTAATAGTGTTTTATGTAGATGTGTAGATAGTGTTTTTCTCTTCCCAAAGAAGTCTCCTGGTTCAACCTTTCAAAACTGAAAATTAATCCCATATGTATTAGTCCATTTTTATACTGCTATAAAGAACTACCTGAGATTGAGTAATTTATGAAGAAAAAAGGTTTAATTGACTCACAGTTCTGCATGGTTGGGGAGGCCTTAGGAAACTTACAATCATGGCAGAAGGCAAAGGGGAAGCAAGGCACATCTTACATGGCAGCAGGAGAGGGAGAGAGGGTCTAGGGAATTGTCAAACATCTGATTTTAAACCATCAGATCTCATGAGAACTCACTCCCTATCATGAGAACAGCATGGGGGAACTGCCCCCATGAGAGAATCACCTACCACCAGGGCCCTCCCTGAACGCGTGGGGATTACAATTCAACATGAGATTTGGAAGGGGACACAGAGCCAAACCATATCACCATGGTATTAATTGTTAATTAATTTTAAAGTTAATTATTTTCATTATTTGTTTTATTATAGTATATAATTATTTTCATTAATTTGTTTTAGTATATAATATTACTTTATTATTAATTTAATTTTCAATTGATTTTTTAAAAAAAATTAAAACAGCTTTGTTGAGGAAGGAATTGATAAATAATAAACTGTACATATTTAAAAAGTCTTGACCCATGTACAGCTGTGAAATCATTACTACAGTCAGGAGAGTGAACATATCCATCATTCTCCCTGCCCTCACCAAATTTTCTGATTCTCCACTATTATCCCTCCCTTCAGCTTTCTCCTGTCCTCTTGCTCACCCCAAGCACTACAAAAGCAAGCATAAGGCTTAATTCTTCCCTAAGACTAGTGGTGAACCTGACATATTCTGGAATGTAATAATTGCATTGTAACTCAGATGCCAATGGGGCCATCTCCTTTTCTCTACATGATGAGGTGGGCTATAGACATATGGCTCCTATCACGTAGTTGTTGATTTTGATTTACCACATGGTTAAATACTATGGCAATATTATCTATCTTCTTCTAATTCTCCAAGGCTTTTCAATTTTTCTTTCCTACTTCTATTGTTATACTTTTTTCCTTATTAGCAAAGTCCCTGAGATTTCTACTATTTCCTCAGAACATCTCTGTACTCCACTTTGTGGCATCAGAAATATCTGCACTTCCTAAATTCCTGAATGGTTTTTTAGGCATTTTTAGACTAAGTCTCAGATGCTTTTGAAAATGATGCTTCATCAAGGACTGTCATTACTGTCATGATCCATGAGATTAGGGTACCATTCCTCTAAGAAAATATGCATATGTTGTAATAATGCATGATTTCATGTATTTTATGCAGGTGAATATGTTTGCAAACTGATACTAGACATTTTTGAATATGAGGGCAAGAAGAAAATAGATGTTATGCCCATCCAAATTTTGGCAAATGAAGAAATGAAGGTGATGTGTGACAACAATCCTGTATCTTTGAACTGCTGCAGTCAGAGTAATGTTAATTGGAGCAAAGTAGAATGGAAGCAGGAAGGAAAAATAAGTATTCCAGGTGAGAATGTTAGATAAGCCCTTTTGTAAATAGGTTTTTGCCTCTTGGCCAAGTAGAAATGGGAGATGTGGTATGTGGAAGGGGAAATGTCAGATGGCTGCTATTTTCTGGATTTCAGACTGTGAAAAGGCATTAGGTTTGATGCCAGCTCCAGCTTAGCCACTCTAGAGCAAGACTCCAAAAACATATGCACACAAGTGTCATGCTTTGGTTGTAGATGAGATCCCAGCAGCAGAAAGCCCAAGAGAGAAGGATCCTGGCATTTTGGATCTAAAAAAAAAAAAAGACAAGAAAAGCTTGTGCTTACCTTCCTTTCATCTTCAGCAAAGAGCTAAGGATGAGGTCACTTGTCATTGAGGTCTGACTTGGAGCTTCTCCTTTCTGTGTGTCTTCTCCTGGTGTCTGGTCCTTCTCACTTCTCTGCCTTTGTATCTATGCATGCCTCAATATTTTCTATCTCTGTGCCTCCAGCTTTATCCCTTTCTCTCTGCAGATCTGTTTGTCTCTCAGTCATTTCATATGATTTCTGATCCTATTAGCTTTTGTTTTCAATCTGAAATCTTACCTAAAGTTCCCTACCCTCCAGTTTATATTGATGAATAATAATAATAGTAATAAATTAAAACAACAATACTCACTCTGTTTTGTATAACAGTTTATGATTAACCCTTTAAAAAATATGTTACTGCTTTTTAAATGCTTGACCACAAATTTGAAGCATTTTACTTCCAATTTTCAAATAAGGAAATTGAGGTTCAGATTATATGACTTATCCAAGGTTGTCAAAATATGAAAAAAAAAAAAAAAAAAGAAGAAGAAGAAAAAAAAAATTAGGACTCACCAAAGGTCTTGTTTCACAAAACCAGTGTCATCTTGGCCAAACTATATTATGCATGTGTGGTGGGCCAGCACTGGAATGAGCTAGTCAGGCAGAGTTTGCACAGTGTTCTACCTAGAAACTGCATAGAGCAAGATCCAACTCTTCTCTTAAGAAGCAACAGTATAATGTGCTTATCTGTAAAGAAAGTCTTTAAAGTAAAATGTAGCTTTACCCATGAAATACATTAGTGTGGGGAACTTTCACTTTACAAAGCCTTAGCTATTTAAATGGATTAAATCATTTTTTTAAAATTATCAGAACAGGGGTGGTGGCTCATGCCTATAATCCCAGCACTTTCAGAGGCCAAAGCAGATGGATCATCTGAGGTTGAGCATTCGAGACTAGCCTGGCTAACATGGTGAAACCCCATCTGTACTAAAAATACAAAAAATTAGCTAGGTGTGGTGGTGGGCACCTGTAGTCCCAGCTACTCGGGAGGCTGAGGCAGGAGAATCACTTGAACCCAAGAAGCCGAGGTTGCAGTGAGTGGAGATCATGCCACTGCATTACAGCCTGGGTGACAGAGTGAGACTGTCTCAAACAACAACAGCAACAACAACAACAACAAAACTATCAATTTACAGGCAAATTTTTCTAAGCACATGTGATTTGCAAAGGAGTTTCACCTTCAAGCATTTGTATTAGACTTTAAAGTACTCAGAAGAAAGGCACGTGGTAACTGTTGAAAATATTAACGCATGATACGTGGAGTCACTTCCCTGATTTCTAAGGAAGAGGAGGTGTAGGTATCCTGAAGGAACTGCCAGATGGAAGAAAGACCTTGCACAATTCCTGTGGTACTGGCTCAGAAGCTTTCAACCCCGAAAGGTGAAAAACCTGGCCTTCTGGCAAAGGAACCAGGAAGTCTGTGGCGCAGATGCTTAGAGCGGGATGAATGACTGCAGAACAATGGATTTCCTGCCTCAGGGCTGGCCGCCTGGGGACCTGGCTTCTCTGATGAATTTAGCCTCTGCCCTGGCACCCTGCCCTTCTTTCTCCTGCCCTTGCTGCTTCCTCTCTGCAACTATCTTCTCCAAATTCCACAAGTTCTACTAACAACCATTTTTCCAGGTCTGTAGAACACAATCAAGCAAAAGAATTTACCCAAAGCATTTGGAACTGAATGAATGACCTACTCTCAGAAATCGTTGCATATTCAAAGCACTCTGGAAAAGGATGAGACAGAAAGGAAATAATCAACAATGGCAGAATTTCTAACTTTAAGAGACTAAAATTCAGTGAAGATTTCCTCCCACATGGGAAAAAAGTGAAGGAGTATTCTTTAAGGGTATCACCATGATCACAAAATAGTTATTGTGGCAGATTCAATGTATTAAACTCTGTTTTTTTGTTTTGTTTTGTTTTTTGTTTGTTTTTTGAGACAGAGTCTTGCTTTTGTCACCCAGGCTGGAGTGCAGTAGCATGATCTCGACTCACTGCAACCTCCACTCCCGGGGTTCAGGAGATTCTCCGGCCTCAGCCTCCCGAGTAGCTGGGATTATAGGTGCCTGCCACCACACCCGGCTAATTTTTGTATTTTTAGTAGAGATGGGGTTTCACCATGTTGGCCCAGCTGGTCTCGAACCCCTGACCTCCGCCCATCTTGGCCTCCCAAAGTGCTAGGATTACAGGTGTGAGCCACCACACCTGGCCTCAACTCTGTTTTCAATGTTTACATTTATCATCTTGTTTTTTCTCCACTCCCCACCCAAAGTCTTGCAAAGTAGGTACCATCACCACCATGTTATAGAGGAAGGTCTGGGATGTCATCTAACTTTGAACAACAAAATTGTAATTGCATACCTTCTCTTCTCCAGAAAGCGAAGTGCCAACTTATTAGCTGTATTCAGTACCTCCCATGCAGGGTCCCTGGTTGCAGAGCCCCAGGGTATTGTAGGAAACATGATGTGTATGATGCCAATTTGGAAGTCCTGCTTGTGTTTTCTGAGTTTACCATCTCTTTGGAGCCTTTCTCCACTCTTTCTCTGAATCTCAGCCTAACAGAAGTAGTTACTGTTCTCTGAACAAGACCTGCATGCTGCTGCTTCTGTGTTTTTGCTTATAGCAGTGGTTTTCTGAGTTACCAATAGAATCCATTTTTCAAGCAGAATCTTGCATAGCTGTCTAATGCAAGTCTTCTCAACTCAGCACTATTGACATTTTGGGTCAGATAATTCTTTGCTGGTAGAACTGTTCTGTGCATTGTAGGATATTTAGCAGCATCCCCGGCCTATACCTACAAGATGCCAGTAACATCTTCAGTTGCAACAACCAAAAATGTCTCCAAACCTTGCCGAATGTCCTCCAGGGAGGCAAAATTGCCCGTCGTTGACAGCACATCTAATGTGTAAAGCAGACCGAAGTGGAGCTGCTCTGGTTAGAAGAAGTGTGAAGGGATTGGAGCCTACACAGTTTATTATCCTTCCACCCCCCAACACAGCCCCAGCCCCTGAAGCAGCTTGATGGAATGCCAAGTTTTCCAAGGAGAACGGATTTACTCACAGGCAACCCACATACAACCACATACCAGAACTACAGCCCCCATTTCTATCTATTAAAATCCTAAATGTCTGTTAAGGCCTAGAGCAAATCTTCCTCTTCTCTGAAATCTTCCCTAATCTCTCAACTAAAACATCCCTCCTTTAATCCACATAATATGTTGACTTCTCTTTCATGGAACCTACCCACTGCACACTATCATTATTTCTGTACATCTCTTTGTACACTCCTTCTTGCATAGACCATTGCCCTGTACATTAGTTTGGTGAGATAAATGGGTCTTTAAGGATAGGTAAGAGTCAGCAGGAGGAAGAGGGAAGGAGAATATTTCAGGTGTGAACACAGGCATAGAGGCGCAAAGCTACAGGGCGTGTTCAAGGCCCAGGAGATGATCTAATTTTTCAGAGAGAGCTATAGAAGAAGACAAAGAGAAGAGAAGCAGATTGGAATCACAGTGTGAATAATTGAATATACCAGGCGAAGAGGGATTTTACTGTATTCTGTAGGCATCGGTAAGGTTTCAAAAGTAGAGGACATCAGATGGTGAGAGCTGAACTTAGGAAAAATAAGTTTTAAGGCCTTATAGCCAATAGATTGCAGGGGCAAATAACTGAAAATAGAGACCCAGCTATAATCATGTGCAATGGGCAGCCAACAGATAATGGGGCCTGAGCAAGTTACTGTGGGTAGGAGTGGGTAAGACAATAGTGAGATATTTCAGAAGAGTAATCTAAAAGTTTCTTACAATTGAGTAGGGGTAAAAGGTGAGTGCAGGCAAGTAATTTAAGATTTTTATTTGGGGAAATGCCAAGAGCAAAGAAAGGACACGTTGGAAGATGTACAGGTTTTATCTGGGGAGAAAAAAGATGAGTTCTTAAATGGACCAATCGAGTTGAAGGTACCTAAGATGTCAGAGCAACACTTGGGAATTTGCTTCTAAAGTTTCCAACAGGAGTGCTGCTGTTAGAAATAGAGTGGGAGTCATCCAAATCTGGGCTATTCTAGAAGCAATAGGTATAGATGAGATTGCCTGGAGAGACAGTAGAGAAAAAGATGAGGAAAGGGGCAACCTTAAGAAGGGGATGAAGGAAAAGAGCCTGAGAGGGAGACCCAGAAGGAGGGATGAGGAGAAAAGAGGGACAGGAGACATCTAGGACTCAAGCACACCAAATCAGAGAGAAGGGGTCAGCAGAATGGGATGCTGCAGTCAAAGTAGCATGAGGGGAGGCCACTGTTGGCCTTAAAGGAACACTTTTGGCAGAGGAGAGGGTGAAGAAGGCCAATTGCAAAGACTTGATGAGAAATGGGAGTGAAAAATTGGAGGTGGAAAATGCAGAAGCATTATGGTATGAAGAGAGGAAGAAATGCAGTGGTGGCTAGGGAGCGTTCAGACTGGGGAAAGAACATTTCAGGAAGGGAGACTTGAGTGTATCTGGGGGTTGAAGTGGAGGAAATCTGGAAGGAAAGATTAAAGACACAGGGTGAGGAAGGGCAAAGGATGAAGGGATGTCCTGGAAGAATTGGAAGAAGCAGATTTTGAAAAGATAAGTGGAGGGGTGAGCCTTAGAGATGGGCACAGACACTCGTGTTTGTGAGCTAGGAGGTACTTTAGTCAAGATAGATGAAAAGGGAAATCAGTTTGGTGTTTCAAACAACCTTTCTGGGGTCTAGGCAGAAAAGTTAGTTACATGTTGATCAAAATATGTCAAATATCGTTGATCAGCCAGGGCTGAAAAAGACACATTTATGTTGGAACTAATGAAAAGACTCATTGTTTTTCCTTCATTTTCAGAAGATTGATAGTGTTTGAAGATTGCCTTAGGAGTGCATGGCAGCAGGCAAGGTGGGAGGAGGGAAGGTAAAGGGACTAGAGTAGGAAAAATCTGCCACAGGGCATTGTAGAACCCGAGGCAAGAGGAAAGATGGCGTGGAGGGCATGATATTTCTGGGAAGGGAAAGGAAGGTATGGAAAGCGAGCTATTTTGAAGGGAAAACTGCTGGTAACTGAGAATGCATGAAGTTGAAGTTGAAGATTTCACTAAAACAGAGATTTAAACAGGGAACATGCTGTGAAAAAAGCTCAAATGAGATGAATATCAGGTGCCCCAGCATTGCTTCTTCCTCTTTTTAATAATCATAGTACTCTAAATAATCTGACATGTGTTCTTCCAGTTAAACCATACCCAAACAGCTTGCTTCTCTTTTTTATTGTTCACATTCTAAACACCATCGCTCATGGTCTTTGTTAGAGCAGGACTCAGTCAGGTACTTTTCTAAGAGTTTATGTATATTATCTCATTTAACCTTATGGTGGTCCTGGGAAGTAACTGCTATTATTAATCCTCATTTTGTATCTGGAGAACTGAAGCACAAGGTGGTTAAGTGACTGTCTCAACAATATCTTGCTAGTAAGTGATGGAGTTTGGGATCTGAAGCCAGGCAACCTGGATACAGAGTCTGCAGACCTAATCACCATAAACCCCTCCTCTCTGTTCAGAGAAGAAATCTATTTAAATAGTAACTCCTTTTTGTGAAAAAAAATGATTTGACCTCTTTGCTACTAAATAAAGGAGTTAGCCAGCTGGGATGGCAACAATTTGCTTCCCATTACAGGAACCCCTGAGACAGACATAGATTCTAGCTGCAGCAGATACACCGTCAAGGCTGATGGAACCCAATGCCCAAGCGGGTCTTCTGGAACAACAGTCATCTACACTTGCGAGTTCATCAGTGCCTATGGAGCCAGAGGCAGTGCAAACATAAAAGTGACATTCATCTCTGTGGGTAAGGACTCTCCCTAGAATTTTTAGCC
The DNA here is from genome assembly GCF_001698545.2 of Rhinopithecus bieti. NCBI lineage: Eukaryota > Metazoa > Chordata > Mammalia > Primates > Cercopithecidae > Rhinopithecus > Rhinopithecus bieti. The sequence continues at coordinate 101,974 of NW_016813121.1, read as the reverse complement.
ACGAATAAGTCCCACCTTAAATAAGTACTGCCAATGAATTATGAGCTATGGAAATATCTATGAGTAGAATAATGGACAGAGCGGGAGTGTGGTTAGGGCAAATCACACAATGGGAGATAGAAAAGGATTTCCCTCTCTGCCATTTAAATTCAGAGGGAGTGTTTTAACAATTGGGGATGGTTGTGGCAGGACACAGTGGTTCCCAGGAAGGAACCCCGGGGCATTCTCTGAGAAAGGCAGGAGGTGGAGTGGGAAGTAGGGTTTCCCACTCAGGTTATCGCTATTATCATTGAATGTGTAATGAGGATAATGTCTCTAATTTTCCCCTTTTCCCTCATTACCTGGTTCTCCCATTCTTGAATTCCAACATCATGGCTCACTCCCCCGCTACCCCTCAACACCCTCCCTCAATCCTCCTCTCCCATTTCACCTGTTCCAGAGACAATGCTGCAGAAAGCTTTAGTAATCTGATTCTTTCTGGTTATTTTGCGGTTGGAATGAGTGATTTGTTAGTCTCTCAATTAATTGTTTAGGTAGGCTTCTTAAAATTGTCATTTCTCCTTATATCATAAAGCATTATGATTTCACCCCACGTGTAAAAGAGGACATTCAAACTTGTTTTCCACCTGTCTTACAAAATCAACAATTTAGATTAATCATTAGGCCCTTTTTGAACAAGTTTAGAGAAAGGACTGATATAAGCAATATTTGTTAACTGTTTTCTGCTGTTGTGACTTAGCATTTTTACAAAGATCAAGAATATGTTTATGTGGGCATAATCTATCTATCTAATATATATCTATAATATATAATATATAGCTATATAATAATCATATATCTACAGGTAGAACAGTTTTGCATTCCTAGTTTTAACACAAAGAGTTGTGCTATGTTCAAATAATCAAAACTGTTCTCATTATAGAAAACTGCAGATTGCTCAAAATACTCATGAGCTCTTCTAGGGAAATAATGCTTTCAGATAAAACTAATTTTTCTCCAAATTATTTAACATAACTTTACCGCTGTCCGTAAAACTGGGGCCTGTCTTAGGGACATGTTAAGCCTTTGCTGAAAATCACTGGTCTGGTAGTTTGGAATCTCATCAGAGAGTCAAGAGGACCAAATTCATGGTTCCATGAGCCTTCTTCCTTTTACTCGCAGAAATAGCTAAGCCTTAGAGAGCCATCTCAAGATGCCTATGGCTGAGAAGGGCAATGCAGGGACACATTATACCTTCTTTGAGTGGCTTTGGGCAGTGTCTGAACATTTGAATCCCAGCTTCTAATGGTAACTGTGAAAAGCCCTGATGTCATTGGATTATGATTAAGATTTTTAGGCCAGTCATGGTGGCTCATGCCTGTAATCCCAGCACTTTGGGAGGCCAAGGTGAGCAGATGGCTTAAGCCTAGGAGTTTGAGATTAGCCTAGCAACATGGCAAAGCCCTGTCTCTACCAATAAAAAATAAAAATAAAATTAGCCAGGCATGGTGGTGTGTGTCTGTAGTCCTAGCTTCTTGGAAGGCTGAAGCAGGAGGATCAACTAAGCCCAGAAGGTTGAGGCTGCAGTGAGCCATGATTATGCCAACCTGGGTGACAGAATGAGACCCTGTCTCAAAAAAGAAAATAATAATAATATTATTAATAATAAGATTTGACACTGACTGGGAAAGTAGGCCAGCATCAGTATGCTCACAAAATGAAGCTGTTCACTTATAGAAGACTGAAGTGAATGGTGTTTTGAAATATCAACCATGTAAAGATATACTCAAAGAAAAGTGGACAGTTAGACTAAAATAGTGGGAGGCTCATATAAGGTTTTATGTTTGTAATAGTCCTATTAATATTTTTGATTAGTAATTTTCCATGAGCCTGTGAGAAGCTTCTTAGAGGACTATATATATAGTGAAATTAATTACATATAAATACTTACATTACTGTAGTTATAGTTATAATTAAGGTACCCATACATCCCAGTTTACCTGAGACAGTGCAGGTGTAATTATTAGGTTAGTGCAAAAGTAATTGTGTTCTTAGCCATTACTTTTCAACCAACTTATATTTGGGCAATATGCTCTATGATTCTTGTACTTAAAATGTAGTTCCAGAATTCACTTTTTTTTTTTATTTTTTTTTTATTTATTTTTTATTTATTTATTTATTTATTTTTTTTTTTGAGACGGAGTCTTGCTTTGTCGCCCAGGCTGGAGTGCAGTGGCGCGATCTCCGTTCACTGCAAGCTCCGCCTCCCGGGTTAAGGTCATTCTCCTGCCTCAGCCTCCCAAGTAGCTGGGACTACAGGCATCCGCCACATGCCCAGCTAATTTCTTGTATTTTTAGTAGAGACGGGGTTCACAGTGTTAGCCAGGATGGTCTCGATCTCCTGACCTCGTGATCCACCTGCCTCAGCCTCTCAAAGTGGTGGGATTATAGGCGTGAGCCACTGCACCTGGCCCACTCTTTCACTTATTAAGCACTGACTGTGTACTAGGCCCAGTGCTGAGTACCAGGGATGCAAAGACACAGAGCCCTTGAGGGCTCACATTTTTGTGGAGGAGAGATATTAAAAGAGAGAATATAATACACAATGTGATATTATTAAATATTTTAAAAGTAGAGATTGAGATTGTTAGAGGAACCCGGCCATTTGTTCTCCCTTGAGGTGTTACAGAGGAGGTTGGAGGGAAGCTTGGGATAAGGCGACACTCCTAAGTTTGCAACCTTTTACCCTGCTAATCATCAGGAGATAATTCCAGCCACAAAAGTGAAGTGCAAGAGGTCCTAAGGCATGTGATGGAAATGAGTACAGTGCAGAGCACCACCAGGAACAGCCTAGAAACAAGTAAAGCCCGGGAGCAGCAAGGTACCAATCCTACCTTGACATGAGTAGAGTCAGGATGGTTCATTTTTTTTTTTTTTCTGTCCCTCTCTGAAGTTTCACTCATATGTTAATGTCCCCAGAGATACTACACATTGAACTTGTTGTCAGTGTTCTTTTGTCTGTATTGTTTGCCTTTTTTCAGCCAATCTAACAATGACCCCGGACACAATTTCTGTTTCTGAGGGACAAAACTTTTCTATAAAATGCATCAGTGATGTGAGTAACTATGATGAGGTTTATTGGAATACTTCTGCTGGAATTAAAATATACCAAAGATTTTATACCACGAGGAGGTATCCTGATGGAGCAGAATCAGTACTGACAGTCAAGACCTCGACCAGGGAGTGGAATGGTGAGTGGAAGGCCAGACACTGTATTGTGCTGCCTGGGCTCTTAGAAACACGCAATAATAGTTACCATCTGTGTAGGGTCTGCTCTGAGACATGCCTATGCCAGTCATTTTAAATTCAGTATGTCTTCACACTTAATGCAACAGTCCTTTGAGGGAAGATGCCATTATTTCCATATTTACAGATGAAGTAAATATGCTCAAACAACTTAAGTTGTAGAGCCAGGAATGGAACTAGTGTCTCTAATTCCAGACCCTGTGCTCTTGCCATGAAGTTATGAGGATTGTTTTTAAAAGTACTTGCACTAGACACTTGTGAGTGTTTGACCCAACTGTGCTTTAGGACGGCTAGGTAAAGATTTTATAAGTCTGGTTCCCAAAAAAGGAACACATTTTAATTTCCTGTTTACCTCTATCCATTGTTTGTTTTGTGAGGAAATGCAAATCTTTAAAAGCAAAGAGAAATTGGTAGAGAAAACTGCTACAATAACAGCTCATATTTATTGAGCCCTTAACTATGTGATAGGCACTATGCAAAGTATTTAAATGTATTAATTCATGTGGAACAATAAACCTAGAGGATACTGTTATTATTAACCCCATTTTACAGATGAGGAAACTGAGATTCAGTAAAGTTAAGTAAATTACCCAAGGTTATACATCTGGCAAGTGGCAGAGCCAGGATGCAAACTCAGATTGACTGGCTCCAGCGGCCAACTCTTAGCCACTCCACTCTGAAGCCTTTCATTAACTATGAGATTAATCAGTCTAGATTCAGTGAGTCCCATGTCTTCTTTATATTTTCATATAAGGCCGAGGCAACATAGTAGAAATAACTAGTTATTGTTTGGGCTGGACTTGGTAGTATACAGTCAGGAAATGGAAGTACTTTTCTTCCAGACTGACCTCAATCCTGCTCTGTCCAATTACTCTTTCCTACTAAAAGCTAATAACCCAGGAAGAATTTTAGTTTTTCCAGTCATGTTAATCTATTAAACAATCCCATAATCAGTTACTGAAAAGTCATATTCTCTTCTAAATCTACTATACTGTCATTTTATATTCAATTTAAATTCCTTCTTCCCCCTAGCAGAAATTAAAAGGAGTTTCCTTTCTTTCCTCATTTGCCCTCTGATTAGCTGCTGCTTCTGACTTTTCCAGAGCTGGGGCAATGGGAAGCAATGTAAAGAAAACTGAAGGGTCTTACTTAACTGTAGGTGCCCTGTAATCTTGCTGTGTGTCTCCATGGCAGCTACCCAAATGATGACTTGTCCTCTGGGGCCGTGATGAGCAGGTGCCTGCTCACTTAGAGATGGGAGACAGGGGCGTCATAACAGCACAGTGTTCCATCAGGTTAACAATTATTTTCAAAAAAGTCCCCACCCCTGCGCACACCCAAACTCCCATTTATTCCTTCGGTTGGTAGAAAAGCCTTAGAGTAGTAATTGAAAAACTGGTTTGAAATCCAATTTTGCCGCTAACTGGCTGTTTGGCCTTGAATAAGCCACTTAATTATATTTGAAAGTAAGTGTATATTTATATGGTCATTGGTTAGTCCTTCAAATGCATGGAGAACCCAGGAGAAGAGTCAATCAAGCATTTTTTCCTCCAGTGTCCAGGAAGGTATGGTATTCCTTTACTAAAGCTTGAGAGGGAAAATTAAGGCTCTTCTTAACCTTCCCAGCAAATGCCTTTGAAGGGCGATTATTTCATTCCATCTCATTTTTGCTGTCTTCTACTCAGGAACCTATCACTGCATATTTAGATATAAGAATTCATACAGTATAGCAACCAAAGACGTCGTTGTTCACCCGCTGCCTCTAGAGCTGAACATCATGGTTGATCCTTTGGAAGCTGCAGTTTCGTGCAGTGGTTCCCATTACATCAAGTGCTGCATAGAGGAGGATGGAGACTACAAAGTTACTTTCCATATGGGTTCCTTGTCCCTTCCTGCTGGTAAGATACTGATTGCTGAATTGTTAGAGTATATTATTTCACATACGTGGAGTCTAAAAATTTACTCTTAAAATAGGAATGAAGAGACATAGGACTGTATCAGAGATAGAATTAACAGAGTAGAATCCCATGAGTCTTTGTTGTCTTCTATTTTGCTATGTGGCTAGTGGTTCATTGGTTTGTAGTACAATCTTGGGAGTTTGCAATGGTGGAGCCCCCCTCCCTTTTTTTGAACTGGGAGAAGTTGAAGAAAGTATTGAGATTGCTTCTAAGGAATATGGCAGACTAGATATTCTGACAGTCTTTTCCTCCATGCTATAAAGTTGCATGCCACAAAACTGCCATGAAAATCCTTTTAAAGGCATAATTGAGCATGTAAGAAAGTATGAGAAATAACCAAGTGCCAAAAAAGTAAAGGAAAATAAAATAGAAATGATGCTTTAATGCTGGAGCTTCCCTGTGAGCATTTGCCAATGTCAGAACCTTGGGTTTTAAGGTTCCAGAGGGCATAAAAATAAAGACTGTGCTCCCTAAACAGCACCTGGGCACTCCCACCCCATTGACACAATGTCAAGACCTTCAAAAATGACATGTTCAGTAAAAGACTAAGCTAGGAAAACAAAATTCATCTGCTAGATTTGAGACCTTGGCCTCATCTCTGGGTGGACAAAAGGTTTCCCCCCAGAAATATAGTTGTCCTGCCATCACCCGGGTTTGGGCTTTGAATTTATATTTCCTATGTGGTTCATGAGTGCCAACCTAAGTTTAAAGCTGTCCATTGGTAGCACCCTATGTCAACCAGCTAAAGAAGAAAAAATAAATCAAAGTCTTTCTGGTAGATGGAGACCTTAATCCAGATCCCCAGGGATTCCCAGAGATTAAAGTCAACCAGTATGAGCTCACAACCCAAAATCTCAAAACACAGACAACTTCATGAGGGATTTACAAGCTCATTCATTCTTTCAATAACTATTCTGGAGGATTTACTCAACACAAGACACCATAGTAGGCAATGAAAGGGAGAAAAAAGAAGTGGGGCACATATTTTAATATCTAAAAGGGCCCATGCCATAAAAGGCAATGCATATAATATAAAATATCCAAACAGAATAATACAGACTGAAAAAACAATGGAAGTTTGGAAAAGTGGGGACTCAATAAACACTGTAGTCTTTAAAGAAGGCTGTATGGTAGAAGGATATAATCAATCTGGATTTTGACATATGCAACATTTCAACATTCTGTGTTTAATATGCATACATTCAGTGCTTTCTATGTGTCAGATACTGAGCTGAGCACCAGGAGATGGAAAAATAAATAAGACAAGATACTTTCTCTCCAGCAGCTTGTGGTCTAGTAGAGAAGACACTCACGAATAGGTGACTATGTACCAATATAGTAAAGGCAGAATAGGATAGATGCTCAGAGCATGATGAAATTTAGATAGGAAGAAGGATTTGTGGAATGCTGAAAGGGCATTCTGAATGTCAAAAATGTGTGACTTGGAGTCATGAATGGTAGAGGAGAAGTTTTGGCTAGCACACACGCAAAGGTGGGCTTACATGCTTCTGAGAGTCAGAGGTAAAACCTGTTAAAAATGAATGTGGCACATTCCTGGGGAAAGCTTGGACAGGTTTATTCATATTAGGTTATCTTAACACAATTTGTGCATTAGAGACTCATGTTGTGACTTAATTCTTTCAATAATTCTGTCTTTAGAAAAAGAAGTTAACGAAAAACAAGTGTGCTACAAACACAATTTCAACGCAAACTCAGTTTCCTGGTGTTCAAAAACTGTTGACGTGTATTGTCACTTTACCAATGCTGCTAATAATTCAGTCTGGAGCCCATCTATGAAGCTGAATCTGGTTCCTGGTAAGAACGTTTTAAATTACTTTAAGATGTTATAGTCAGGGCAGGGATTTATTCATTTATTCACTCCCTCATTCATCCCCATTCAATAAACATGTTAAATACCCTCACTGTGGTAGGCCCTGGGCTCACTATGGGGGTATTTAAAAGAAAAGAAGTAAGCCATGTCCCCTGACCTCAAGCCTGGGGGAGAAATCTATGTGATAAAAAATGTTATTGGCTGGGTGCGGTGGCTCACGCCTATAATCCCAGCACTTTGGGAGGCCGAGGTGGGCAGATCACAAGGTCAGGAGATCAAGACCATCCTGGCTCACATGGTGAAACCTCGTCTCTACTAAAACTACAAAAAATTAGCCAGGCATGGTAGCATGCATCTGTGGTCCCAGCTGCTTGGGAGGCTGAGGCAGGAGAATCGCTTGAACCCAAGAGTTGGAGGTTGCAGTGAGCCAAGATCATGCCACTGCACGATCTTGGGCGACAGAGAGATTTCCTCTCTCTCTCTCTCTATATATATATATTCTTACATGTAATATGGTAAAAGCTAAATAGAAATGTTGTGGGTGGCTTAACTCTGCTGAAGGCAGGTGGGGAAGAAGTGATCAGGAAAGGCTTGCAGGTGAAATGAGACTTTAGCTGAGTCAGGGAGCTAAGGAGTTCACCAGGCAGATAGCAGTGGACAGTATCTGGACGTGGTTGAGATCCTCTGAAGTTTCAGTAAAGGAAAGGTGTCCACACTGCACTGTTTTTCTGAGACAGGGCCACATGAAAACAATTGATCTCAAGAATAGCCAACTGCCTTTCCCATCCTTTGCCACCACTGTGTCAACTTGCCATCACGTAGTATCTTTGAGGTGAAAGGTCATGATTTACGGAGTCATTGCTATGCTAGCCCATGCTGGGGAAATCCCCTCAGTAGCAGAGAGGGATAGATCATCCTAATATAAGGTCATCTTAAGGGAGGATCTTATGTTAAGGCAAGGGATAAATGATGTTCCTGGGCTTCTACCATAAGCAACTCCTCATGCTCCTAAATCTTCCCAGTAACAGGACTTGTAATAGACAAAGGATCATTATCACCGAGCTTGTTTGAGTTTACTGAATGGTTTGTAGTCATTCTCATATGTTGGCAACCATCCCCTGGACACCGAAACAGGAAACCATTTAGAGTCACTATCCCCCGACCTTGCCTCGCACAAGTACAGCCCCTCCAGGGTGCAACAAAGGTCACCTCTTCTTTTCCCCCTCACTCATCTTAGCCAACACATTTTATTCACTTATCTTTGTTCTTCTCCTCTTTCTATATACCAAATATGGTTTTGCTTCTTTTTCCTAGTACAACATTACTTATTTAAGATTTGTATAGAGTGGTTAAGATCTTAATTAATGTTAAAAAAAAAAAAGTTGGTGAGGGAGGGGTCTCATCAGTGTCAGGGTCCACTGGACATGAGAGATTCCACATTGGGTCCACTGGACATGAGAGATTCCACATGGGGTCCACTGGACGTGAGAGATTCCACAGCAAGTGTCATTTCCCCATCCTTGCCTGGTCATGAGAAGAGATGAAATAGAATCACCTTTCAGGGGAACCAGAAGGAACAAATGCTTAAACATATAGATTAGGATATTCAGGTTATGGGTACCTGGAGTTCCTACTACCAATTATGTCTTTGGATTATGGCAGTGATTCTCAACCTTGACAGCACACTGGAATCACCAGGGAGGCTTAAAAACCTGCTGATGCCTAAATCCCAGCCCTGACGATTCTGATTTACTTAGCCCGGACACTGGTGTTTTCAAAAGTTCCCCAGCTGAGTCTAATATGACACAGTTGAGAATCTCCAGATTAAGGTATAAAATTCTGTTAGGAAGAGCAAATTCAGATTAAAGAAGTCAGGTTCACGTGGAAAGCAGAGAGGGGCTTTGGAAAATCAGGGGCAAAATTAAGAAATTGGGTGGCTCTGAAAAGGTGACTGAAAGTAAAGAGAAATATGAATTCAAACATCAAAATTCTACCTTGGCCTGATCGTATTTCTACTATCTTGTCTCTTCCTTGCAATTATCCCTTTTATTTCAATGTTTCCAACACAGGGGAAAACATCACATGCCAAGATCCCGTAATAGGTGTCGGAGAGCCCGGGAAAGTCATCCAGAAGCTATGCCAGTTCTCGAACGTTCCCAACAGCCCTGACAGTCCTGTTGGTGGGATCATCACTTACAAATGTGTAGGCTCCCAGTGGAAGGAGAAGAGAAATGACTGCATCTCTGCCCCAGTAAACAGTCTGCTCCAGATGGCTAAGGTGATCCTTAAAGCTTCCACTCTGAGCTCTTGGTGGGACAATCTGTCTGGCTGATCATATTTCTCAGCACTTAGGAAAATGGGTTTGGTGCTGCTTTGTGTTGCTCCAAAACTACATTTATTTGTGTATTTCCAAAGGAGATGCAACGCTAGAAATGCACACACACACACACACAAAATGTCTCGATTCAAATACTAAGACAACTAAGTATGTGTTCTGCTCTCAGACCTGCTAGATACCTTGACCTTGACTTCTCAGTACCATGTGTTCCATACCTCCAGGGGGCAGTGGTATTATCCTCTCTCTTATTGCTCTCCTTTGGGTAATGTTGGTGTCAAGAAAATTGCTATAATCCTTTCAGAAAAAGGAGCAATTTAAAAAAAACTTCATCAATTTCTTAAAAAAAAAAAAATAGCTGGACTTGATGCTCTTAGAGGTATGAGATTTTCTCACTACTTGGAAGTAATTTGTACTTTTGAAGAAGCAGCTACCCTGCCTCTCTTACCTACTATAGAGGTTACCGCTATGTAACAGGGGAGAAGTTCCTTTCCTTCTGTCAACGTAAATAAATGGTACCTCCACACTTGATTTGTTGTTAGACTCCTAAAATTCCATGAATTACATTTAAAAAATTCTGGTGATGCACTGGTGACATTATAGCCAATGATGACATCTTCAGACAACCAATTCCAAATCCTCTCACCACTAGGAAAATAATTGAAAAAAAAAGGGTAATACTTATTTGTGTTTTGTCTCATTAACTTCTATCTCTCCTCTTATCTCACACCAAATTTATTAAAATATCTACTATGTGCAAAGCATGATTATAGGTGCTGTCAAGGTAAATGGGCCAAATCAGATCTTGGTCTCTGATTTGATAAAGAATATAATCGAATTGGGTAGTTACATACACATTAATTTGGCTAAGATACATTAAGAAGATCTGCTTGAAAAGAAAAAAAGGCATCTGAGCTGGACCTTGATGGATGAGGCATGAGGGCTATAAATTATTCCAATGAAGAAAGATAGAAATTGTAATCTGAACTCGATGTCAGCCCAAGTCCCAATTCTAGATACCTACATACATTTTCAATGGAAAAGGATCATGCTGCTCTATCATGCTTCTTTTGATTTATCCATTCAGCATATACTTACTGGGTACTTACTGTGTGCTGAGATATATGACTTGTACTATGTTAGGAATTATGGGAATGAGAAGAATGCAAAGAAATGTAGCACATGGTTCATGTTGTTAAGGAGCTTATAATTTAATTGGAGCAACATTGAAATTAGAACACAAGATGACACTACTAGAGATGCCACAAATGAAAGTATGTTATATAAAACCAATACTTATGCATTCAGAGGAAGGAACTTTCCTGGGTTGGAACTTTCAACAAATGCTTTTCATAAAAGACAGAATTTGAGCTATTCTATGCGTATAAGGAAGAGAGAGTTGGAAAGCAGAAGTGTAATCATTATAGGTAGGGTGACCATATAATCTATCATCCAAGTCGGGACACATTTTAAGAATATAAGAGGGCACTCTTAATAATTACACTAGCAGAAAATGTATAAACCAGACCAGTCCCTGGAAAATTGGAAGGGTCAGTCACTTTAATGGCCGGCAGGGTAACCGATATGAGGAAAACCAAAGAGTGGCAACTGTGCTTCCATGCCGACTATCCAAGCGACCATTGCACTCAACTTTAACCTACTTCTCTAGCAATCACATCTAGCTTCCCTTTTGTGTTCCAGCTAGCTATCAGGTTGACATATGTTTGTGCCCCTTCTGTGTGTGGCCTTATGTCATATTCTGTTCTGAAGAGCTTGCATGGGGTGCTTAAGAGATAAGCACATCATCTTACGGGACATATTTATGGAAATGGAGCAAAAAGGAAACTACAGATGTGAAAGATTTTGCCAGGGATGGATCAGTGGGATTCAATAGCTGAATTGACTGGTAAATTTTTTCGTGTTGGCTTTTGTTTTACTAGGCTTTGATCAAGAGCCCCTCTCAGGATGAGAAGCTCCCTACATACCTGAAGGATCTTTCTATTAGCGTAGACAAAGCGGAACATGAAATCAGCTCTTCTCCTGGGAGTCTGGGAGCCATTATTAACATCCTTGATCTGCTCTCAACAGTTCCAACCGAAGTAAATTCAGAAACGATGATGGTGAGTTTGCCTAACCTTTGCAGGAGTTTTGGGTCTTACCTTTTCACCCCTCAGAATTTGTGTTCAAGAAACATAATTCCTCCCCATTGCAGCTTCTCTGTCTTTTCCAGAGCAATGCTCAGGATAGTTCTGCCAGCTACAGCTTTTAGGATATTAGGAAATGTTTCCAGTATTCATTTTGCGACCTTAGGAATATTTCTTAGTGAATTTCTGCTTTATTTTCTTCATTAACATGGAATAAATTTGTACTTGCTTTCCAGAAAAACTAGGAATTAAAGGTTTTCAGAATATACAAGATGAGATTCTTGAAGGTCTAGCACTAAACGTGAACTTTAAAGCAATCGTGGGAGGATAGGTTCTGGAAGCGTAACAGCTCTTAACAGTTCTGGGAGGATAGAGAATTCACCTGCAAGAGTTCAAATGTAGAGACTTTAATGAAGGGATACCTACAGAGGTAAAGACAGGGTTAACAAACAAACAAATAAACAAGGGGCGGTGGAACACGCAGAGACTAGCAACATTTAGAAGCCATTATCACCCCTTAGGTAAAAGAGGAAATAGTGCAAACAGAGCTCAGTGAGAGCTGAAGCCTTAGAGGTGGGACCAGTCAGCAGGAGCTACAGTCTTGGAAGGCCAGAGCTATAATCAGACATGTGCTGAGGAGAAAGGGGACTGGAGTGGGGAGAGCAGTGAGCACCAGAAAAAATGTATCTCTGCCTCCCAGGTTCAAGTGATTCTCCTGCTTCAGCCTCCCAAGTAGTTGGGATTACAGGCACTTTGGGAGGCCGAAGCTGATGGATCACCTGAGGTCAGGAGTTCAAGACCAGCCTGGCCAACATGATGAAACCCCATCTCTACTAAAAATACAAACTTAAGATTTAAAATAAAATACAATAGTAAATATCCCTGCTATCCCTGCCAGCCTGCTGAATTGATTTTACAGAGTAGGGTGTGTAGTGGGTGTGACTGTCACTGTCACCACTGCTAAATGTTTACTGACATCTTTCAGTCTTGGGGACCCATCCTCTGCTAAAGTCTGTCATAAGAAGGTCATAAATCCCCAACACCTGTGATGTCTCATTTTTGTCTTCTCTTTTCCTCTTACCTTTATATAGTCAGTTTCTAGGAAGGTGTTATTTTTTTCTTTTTTATGATTGAAAGAATTTGGTTAGTTTGACCCCATACCATTTCACTTTCAGCACGTGCTCTCTACGGTTAATGTCATCCTTGGCAAGCCTGTCTTGAACACCTGGAAAGTTTTACAACAGCGATGGACCAATCAGAGTTCACAGCTACTACATTCAGTGGAAAGATTTTCCCAAGCATTACAGTCAGGAGATAGCCCTCCTTTGTCCTTCTCCAGAACTAATGTGCAGATGAGCAGCATGGTGATCAAGTCCAGCCACCCAAAAACCTATCAACAGAGGTTTGTTTTCCCACACTTTGACCTCTGGGGCAATGTGGTCATTGACAAGAACTATCTAGAAAACTTGCAGTCGGATTCATCTATTGTCACCATGGCTTTCCCAACTCTCCAAGCCATCCTTGCTCAGGATATCCAGGAAAATAACTTCGCAGATAGCTTAGTGATGACGACCACTGTCAGCCACAATATGACTATGCCATTCAGGATTTCAATGACTTTTAAGAACAACAGCCCTTCAGGTGGCGAAACAAAGTGTGTCTTCTGGAACTTCCAGCTTGCCAACAATACAGGAGGGTGGGACAGCAATGGGTGCTATGTGGAAGAAGGTGATGGGGACAATGTCACCTGTATCTGTGACCATCTAACGTCATTCTCCATCCTCATGTCCCCTGACTCCCCAGACCCTAGTTCTCTCCTGGGAATACTACTGGATATTATTTCTTATGTCGGGGTGGGCTTTTCCATCTTGAGCTTGGCGGCCTGTCTAGTTGTGGAAGCTGTGGTGTGGAAGTCAGTGACCAAGAACCGGACTTCCTATATGCGCCACACCTGCATAGTGAATATTGCTGCCTCCCTTCTGATCGCCAACACCTGGTTCATTGTGGTCGCTGCCATCCAGGACAATCACTACATACTCTGCAAGACAGCCTGTGTGGCTGCCACCTTCTTCATCCACTTCTTCTACCTCAGCGTCTTCTTCTGGATGCTGACACTGGGCCTCATGCTGTTCTATCGCCTGGTTTTCATTCTGCATGAAACAAGCAGGTCCACTCAGAAAGCCATTGCCTTCTGTCTTGGCTATGGTTGCCCACTTGCCATCTCAGTCATCACGCTGGGAGCCACCCAGCCCCGAGAAGTCTATACAAGGAAGAATGTCTGTTGGCTCAACTGGGAGGACACCAAGGCCCTGCTGGCTTTTGCCATCCCAGCACTAATCATTGTGGTGGTGAACATAACCATCACTATTGTGGTCATCACCAAGATCCTGAGGCCTTCCATTGGAGACAAGCCATGCAAGCAGGAGAAGAGCAGCCTGTTTCAGATCAGCAAGAGCATTGGGGTCCTCACGCCACTCTTGGGCCTTACTTGGGGTTTTGGTCTCACTACTGTATTCCCAGGGACCAACCTTGTGTTCCATATCATATTTGCCATCCTCAATGTCTTCCAGGTGAATTTTACAGTGCAGGGCTTTCAGGAAGATTTTATTCCTGTAGGACAAATTAATGATAGAAACACAAACGAGAGTAGGAATGGGGAAGGATTTCAGTCCAGAGGAAGCCTCAGCCCTAAAGAGCAGTAATAATGAGAACTCAATGAGATGGAAAGGACACATTCTTCTGATCCTATGGAACCTCATGCTTTTTATCTCCTACATTATAACCTAGTGTCATTTGCCAGTCTCTGCTAGATACCCTGATTACACTAGTAAAAGGAAAATCCCCATTTGTCTAAGATTATCTTGATGCAGTCTATTATCTCCTAGATGAAAATCCTGTCTTTGTGAGGACAGGGATTGCCCCTTTCTTATTCATCACTATACCCCTATGCCTGATAGAGACCTTGGTACAGAGTAGGTTCTCAATAATCATTTGAATGAAATAAATCCTATGTATCACATAGCAGCTTCTCTGGAAACATCAAAAATCAAAGAATGAATGTCCTGTGAATGCCAGACAATCTGCTTTATTATACTATAATGAAAAAACATCTTCTTTGCTCTCATGCAGCACATAACTAATTATAATACAGGCCAGTTTGATGGAAGGACTATAACAGAGGTATAGTTAGCAAGCCTTTAAAGGACAAGGAAAGAAGTGATTAATTCTGTTTCACCCATTGGAGAGGTGGTAAGGATAGGAAAAAACCTGCCCAAGGATTGAGGCCACTGTGAGCTTGTGAAGAGGCAGAGGCTGGAGGTGCATTTGAGATACTGCTTTCAGGACGCTTGTGCCAAGAACATATGAACCTTGATTTCTGCTACTGAGCCTGTGTTTCCAAGCTATAAAGTTCGTATGTAATGACCTTCATGATATGCCTCATTTGGAAGGAACTAGTTATCCCACCCCACAGCCCAGATTCTTATCATAACTATGTGAGGAATATTGTAGACACAAGAGGTGTACTAATAGCATAACCAACAGGACCTCCAGTTCTCAACTAAAGGAAAATGGGAAAATAGAAAATATCCTAACATCATAACACTTAGAGTCCTTTGGTGTGAACCAACTGCCTCTTTGAACAGCATCATGTACTGGACTCATTCCATGAACTCAGATGGAAAAAGAAGTAGCACAAATTTAATACTAGGTTAACAGTACTTTCTCTTTTGCTGGACAATAGACTATAATTAAAATGTACTTCTTTTTAATCTTTTTTTCTCAGGGATTATTCATTTTACTCTTTGGATGCCTCTGGGATCTGAAGGTAAGAGCAATGACAGTTTCTTGTTTCTAGAAAAGCCTGAAGTGCTTGTGGCATGTTGAAGTTACGATAGCTTCTTTTAAACATCGCAGGTACAGGAAGCTTTGCTGAATAAGTTTTCATTGTCAAGATGGTCTTCACAGCACTCAAAGGTATACCTTTTCTCTGCAGAGACTTTTCATTTTGTAACCTCATGTATTCCACTAGCATTATGAAGTATAGAGTACTAAATTATTTCTTTGGGATTTTGATCAATTAGGCTAAATATATTGCATCCTCAAACCCGTCTCCCTCAACAGCTATGTTTGGCATAGATCATTCCATTATTTTTGCTTCTCAGGTCATTCAGCCTGTTAAACAGAGTCATAGAGCTGTCGTTGAGATGCTACTCCACATATTTAAATAGCGTTTAAAATAATATATGATATAAACTTAAGGTTGAAATCAAATGTTCAATGAGAAGCAATCTTCTGGGGGAATTCAAGGTATTAGAGAAAACAAGTTGAAGAATAATAATGGATAGAATTTTCTATAGTTCATTTTGGAACACAACTATTGCCTTTGGATATATTTGACTGTCTTTCACATGTCAGAAAATACTAGAAGCCTAACAAACAATAAAACTTGTATTTGACAGTTATTTTTTCTAATACGGATGAGAAGATTCCAGTATTTTAATGTGACCTCTGGGAGTGGGACTAGAGATGCCGGCAGTGACCATAGAGGGTGGAAAATCAATCCTCCTAGAGATGGAAACAACTTTGGTCCCACAAATTTGCCTTGTGATTGTCCCTCTTTTTTTCTCTTCTAGTCAACATCCTTGGGTTCATCCACACCTGTGTTTTCTATGAGTTCTCCAATATCAAGGAGATTTAACAATTTGTTTGGTAAAACAGGTGAGTAGTGGCCTCTAGGTTCTCCCTGCTCACCCAGAACACATTTGCTCAAATGGGGAGCCTCAACACCCCTATTCTTTCACCCCACTCATGGCATTTACCTGAAATGTCCTCTTTTGGGGTAGAAGTTAAATAGAGGAACTTACCTTTTCACAAATCACCAAAAAGTGGGTGTAGAGGGCAGCTGCCTTTGTTGGGCAACTTTTAATAACTCATAAAGAATAAGATTTGGAGAATGTAGACAATGATTTGGAGAGCTGTCTGTCAAAATTTCATCCATCAAAATGAGAACTGAAAATTGCTGGCCTTGTCAAACACAGAGTTTTTCTCAAATTATGTTAAATAAGAGTAGATAGGTCATGTTTCAGGGTTATGGGGCAGCAAATGATACATTTAGAAAATCTTAGTACAGGATCTCACTATGTAGGTTTGTTTTCCTTTTTTGTTCTTTTTATAAAGTGGGCTTGTGTTAAACATTGAAGCATAGAACTGTGCATGTGTTATGTAAGGGATCACCCAAGTTAGCTATTCTATTAGAAATATTCATGGTTAAATTTCTACCTTGGAGACATGAAATGAAAGAATTAATAACTTTGGGCAACAGATCTCAGCTATTCTAGCAAATTGAAACCCCTGTCCCAGGCCACCATCCCTCCCCCGCAGGAAAATAAGCCCCAGGATTTCTTCCAGCTTTTTGAAACTGAACAGGTTTCACAAATGCAGAGTTGAGAAATGTGTCAATATTCCAGATGAAGGCTTTTCATATACAAGCAAATTTTGTGAATCCCTATAACTGTTAAAACTCCTGAGAACTTGGGTTTTTTTCTGCTTCAATTTGATGAATTACTCATGAAACCGGTGGACCTTCACTTCTGATTATGATAAGTCCCAATGGGGCCTGTTTGGGGGCTCCATAAGCACTGTCACTTTGGTTTATGTTGTCAGCAGCCTCTAAGATCCCCCCAGGCCATGATGGAAACCTTGTTAGCAGTGGCAGTTCAGCAATCTGATGGTAGGGTGGGCACTTCGACCCTTCTCTCGCCCGACACCCACTCTCCACCCACTCCCTGTGCACAGTCCCCACCTCCCAGCAGACACAAGCCTGTGCATTTGCTCCGGGGCTGCCTTCCTTGCTGCGCTGACTCTCAGCAGTTCTGTTGACATTCCTGACTCCTGCTTCTTTTCTGGTGCTGCCTTTTCTCCCCCTATAATTTTCTCTTTTCTTTCCCTTTACTCTCTATACAAACCTCCACCTTTGGTAGAGCGTCCAGGTCCCTCCCAAGAGCTTCCCCAAGTCACCACAACCCAAGTGGACCAGGGAGATTCCATCATGCAGATGTTCCCAGACCATGCATGTGATGGCATGTGGAGGGCTTCCTACCTTGAGATCTTCCTGTTCTCTGTAGAAACCTGGCTGCTGGTGTGATGTGAAGTAGTGACTGCTTGTTGGCTGCCACGCATGCATGAGAACGACAGCTCTGTTAGTTCTCTGGCATTTCTGGGTCTTGGGAGGAGGGCAGGTATGGGTTGGTTTCCAGGCATGGCCGAGCTTACCTGGTGTCTGGACCACTGCTCCCCTGGGTCCCTTAGAAGACGTTCACACCCCAAAGTTCATGATGGCTTGTCTTCAAGTCTGAGTTGCTGCTCTGTTTTTCAGGAACGTATAATGTTTCCACCCCAGAAGCAACCAGCTCATCCCTGGAAAACTCATCCAGTGCTTATTCGTTGCTCAACTAAGAACAGGATAATCCAACCTACGTGACCTCCTGGGGACAGTGGATGTGCTTTTAAAAAAAGATCCTTGCAAAGCAATGGGGAACATGTTCTCGGGGCAGGTTTCCGGGAGCAGATGCCAAAAAGACTTTTTCATAGAGAAGAGGCTTTCTTTTGTAAGGACAGACTAAAAGTAATTGTTATGTTTATGTTTGTTCCCTCCGCCTCCCCCTTGTGTGATACCACATGTGTATAGTATTTAAATGAAACTCAAGCCCCCCAAGGCCCAACTGCTCTGTCTATATTGTAATATAGAATTTCAAAGAGACATTTTCACTTTTTACACATTGGGCATAAAGATAAGCTTTGATTAACATAGTAAGTAAAAGGCTACCTAGGAAATACTTCAGTGAATTCTAAGAAGGAAGGAAGGAAGAAAGGAAGGAAGGAAGGGAGGGAAAGAGGGAGAAAGGGAAAAAGAAGAAACAGAGAAAGATGAAAATAGGAACAAATAAAGACAACATTAAGGGCCACGTTTTAAGATTTCCGTGTTAATGATCTAATATAATCACTCAGATAGTGCAACATTGAGAATTTTTTTAATGGCCCAAAAATGGAAAGTGAAAGTCAGCCACAGGGAATGAATGCTTTGGACAGTGTCTGCCTGATGTCTTCTTAGCTAAGAGGAGGGAAAAAAGGCTGAAAAAATAGGGAGGAAATTCCTTCATCAGAACCACTTCAAGTGGATAATAATATTTATAAGAAATGAATGGAAGGAAATATTCTCCTGAGGCTAAACACATGCATATATACTTTGTATGCTAAGGTTTGAACTAAGTGAGTGTATCTGCAGAGGAAGTATTATAAAGATACGTCATTAGATCCAAGTGCAGATTAAATTTTTATAGTTTATCAGAAAAGCCTTATATATTTGTTCTACATTTGAAAGCAAAAAAATATATTTTTTGTATACCCTTCAATTGCCAAATTGGATATATTGCACTGAAGACAGACCCTGTCATATATTTAATGGCTTTAAGCAGGTACTTCTCTGTGCAGTATAGATTTTAATAATCTTATAGCATTGTACATTATTATTGCTGTTGTCACTGTTATTGTTACTGTGGATAATGGCCCTTGGTGTGTTGTATAGCTCCCTATGTATTCTCTGTTTCCATCTTTAAGTTCCCAGACCAATATACATTGAGAGCTTTGCATGGTCTAAGTTGTGTTTATTCCAACCACTTAGAAAGCTCCTGGAAAGAAATTTTACATTCAGCTGTTCTGTGCTCCTAATGACACTTGACCTTGTTGAACAAATGGCAGAACCTTTCCCAAGGATTTGATTGTGAATTATCTGCATGTGTGCTTTTTTTTTTTATTTTTTTATTTTTATTTTTTGGTGTGTGTGTATTTCATTAAAAATATAAATATTTATGAAAATAGCATCCATATTAGAGTTAACCATGTGCTATTGATACAGCAACCCTACATTGCAAATAGAAGTCCTATCCCAAAAGGAAAATGAGACAAAAATAGAGATGTGGGGCTACTCAGGATATGTGGACTGTGTGGCAACATAAATTGGCACAGCCATTAGGAAGATGGGGCAAAAGAGGCTGAGATTCAACAGCCATTTCTTTATTGAGGTTCAAAGGAGTTTTCTTTTAATATTTTAACCCTTTAACATATCTTCTTTTTATTTTTAATTTTGAATTCTACTTAAATTCTGCTTCTGCCTGTCTTTTCTTCATGGAGAAGGAGAAGTATGGGGCAGAGGTGGGACAGTTAACATAAATGAACTCTTTATTTCTACATATTCACAAATGACATAGACATCTACTCCCACATTTGCCTGAGAATTGTCACATCCCTGTCCCAAATGAATGGTGCATTACCGAAAGTCCCTAAAGGAAATCATTGTTATGCTGTAAGTGCATGCCACATTCTTCAGGAATGATCAACTTTGGGCAGAGCTTGGTACTAAGAAGATGGAGACAGAGGTTGGGTTGGGGGAAATCCCTTGAATTAGAATTAGAATTAGAGAAAGAAGGCCTTTGACTGATTTGGTTCCTGGAGTTATATCAAGAAGAATCGAGCCAGGCTTGGAGCACAATGTTAGCAGGGCTATCTTGACATGATGAATCAAGGAAAGCCCACAGTATCGGGAGCAGGATGTGGTTGTCATGCTCAAAAATTCAGTGGGACAAGAAACGCTGAACTTCCACCCACTTCAGCCAGGATCCCTCGGGGAATCACTGTGTTCAACCCTCTGAAGGGAACTTTCATTATAGCAGGAGCCTGCGGGAGTTACACAGGATGTGGATCTGGCCCACTGCTCCACTCATTAACTGAGGAATGTTCCCTTATCCTCAGCACACACAAATACACACATGTGCACATGTGCACATGCATGCATGCATGTGCCTTCACCCTTTCAAGCCACAGCACTGGGTCCAAATTCCAGAAAAGCTATGAAAGCAAATAATTGGAGAAACACTTGTTGGTTTTCTGCCCACTGTAATACGCATTAGCCCAGCCACTACCCTTTCCCAAGAACACCCTAAAATGAACAGTAGAATTCAAAATTGTAGAAAAGCAGCTATGAAGCTGAGAATTTTATGAATGCAGGAACCTTGCTCAGCCCTGAGGTTGCCATCTCTCAATCAGCAATGATTACAAGGCTATTAGTAGCAGATTTCTGAGAATGAAGGCACATTGAGTTGAGCGATCTACTGTTTGTAAGGTGCCCAGTGCTTCCCTGTGTTTCTGACATCTCTCAGTGTATAAAGTCCATTCCCTGGGCCTAAACTTTCTTGCATTAGGAGCTTTCCATTAAGTCAGTTTCTTGCAAAGGGCTTTGTCCTAATGCATCAGAGTCTGTGAGGTTAGAACATTCACAAATGAGCAGTTTATACAGATTACAGGAATATTCTCTGGGAATATTCTAAGTCCAAACTAACACATCATCTCTTGAGTAAGCCAGATGTCTGCCATCCTCCTCCCCCATTTCTTATTGTTTGCATGGGGAAACAGTTAAATGTCCATGGGGTTTTCAGGATGTAGGTTGCTAAGGTCAGAAATTAAGAAAGACTGTGGGAAGTCACAGCCTTTTGTGGTTTGTATAGAGAATTTCAAAAAGATCCATGTTGGAATGCTTCAGAAAAAAATAGTTACATGGAGATGAGAAAGATTACAGCAATTAGTAAATATAGAAAGGAGGTGTGGGTGAGTTATTGAGGTGAATGGAGCAGGAAATCACAATCATTTGAAGACAAAAAGAAATAGGTGGTCCTAGAAATTCCAGGTAGGTGGAATGCATTTATTTTGTGTCATGTGATGGTGAAGTCAAATAAGGCCTCCTCATCTCAAAGAGGAAACCCAGTGACCCAGGCCAGTAAAAGTCTGATTCTTCAAGTGTCCAAAATGAAGGTGGAACTTACTGGGAACATACCTTCTGATTGTGTTTTTAAAAGGGCAATCGGAATAGTGTTTCATCATTTCAAGAGCCCGGTAGTTTAGCTTTAATACTAGGTTCTATTGGTTTCCAAAATTATGACTTGGGATTTAAAATTGCATCATGTATGCCAGCACACAGCTATGCTTCCTTTCCATACTATAACAATGAAATATCTAATGAGATCTCGTGAGCTATCTTTGTAGTAATTGTGTGCCTTCTTGCAATGTGATGCTGCCCTGCTCAGTCTTCTGCATGTCACCCAGAATGCAGCTCCATTTTCCAAACAGCAAACGATCCTTTCCATCTTCCAGGCATGGAGGAGGCCAGCAGCTCGCCGCTGAACTCAACTGGCTGGCAGGGCTGATGGCTTCCCTCACACCATCCGCACTTCCAAGCCGTGTGCAAAGATCAAGCACGTTATAGAAGGTTTAAACAAGGGTCCTTGAAGTAAAGTTTTCAGAAACAAATTGTCTGGTAAACAAACAGATGCCTGTTCCAACATTTGTGTGTGGATGGCTTGGAATTTTCATTGACAGCTGAAAATAGAGCCCTCATTTCCTATAGATGAATATACAGGATGTGAGGGCTCTATTTATCCTCTAGCACATTCTAGACGGAAATCAAGTTTCCCACTCTCAGTGAATATGGAGTGGACAGAAGAAGAAAAGAAGGGAGGTGGGACAACTCCCGAAGCCCGCTCTGTGCCAGACACCAGTTCTTATCTCCAAATACCATCTGTTTGTGTTAGGGGTGGGCGTGGGGGCCTCGGTCGTGGTGTCCTACGATTCAGACACAGCCGTCCTGTCTATTCTTAAATGATTTTATACACACCCATCCTTCCCTTTTACCTGTAAACTTTGAGATGACGTTGAAAAGCTACCAGTGTCCACGACAGGTCCCTCCGCACACATCGGGCATGGTTAGGAGATACATGAGCCTGTTCCCACCCCAGGGTTTTTATTCTCTCATGCAGCGCCAAGTGAAGGATGTCAGTGCCTACTGAAGCCTAAACAGAACAAACTCAGGATCCTGGGGGCGGGGGGAGGGGGGAGGGGAATGGCTTTATTCTCAGCATGAAAGGCAAGAGGACCTGATTGGGCAAGTGGTGGGCAGATTGCTGTCACGGCCCACTTCTGATGACATTAAACAACAAAACCCAGGAATGACTTTGGGCCCTGCCTTTTTCGGATTTTGATGGGTGCCATCCTGGGTCTTCCAGACTGCCAGCCAGCCGGCACCGCAGCAGTTGTGGGAAGAGGAACTTGACTTTGATTAACCAAGAAAAACTGTGCACGCGTTTTCTGTCTTTTTTTTTTTTTTTTTTTTTCCTGAAACTGTGAGAGTTTTCCCATGCCCCAGGGGCTCCCTCACAGCTGTCCTATCCCAAGCATTCCCGACAGGAATCTCCAGCTGGGCTGGAGTGACAGCTGGCCTCCAGCACCGCAGCTTCGCAACCAACGCCTGCGTCTCCTGAGGCTCGCGCGCCCCCTGGTGGGCTTGAAAGGAGGTGTCCCCGCTGCGGTCCGGCCTCAGGAAGCGCGTGGGCGGTCGAATCAGTCCCGCGGATGATGCGCCCAATGGGCTACGTTCAGGAAGTAGTGTGATCATATGGACAGAGCGAAGGTCAAGGCATAGTGGATAACAGAAACCAGGAATGAAAAAAATCTCTTTCACTCCCGCCTCCTAATACTTTTATATTATGATCCTTGCAGGGGAAAGGGTAGTCAGAAAGCCACGTAGGAATGTGGAGGGAGTTTCACACACGTAGTTTCAGTGTGTGAAAGACGAAGGAAATTTCGGGCCCCCAATTCACTATGCAAAAAGAAAAAAAATTAAGATGGAAGCTGAGTCAAGCAAGAAACAGCTTTTTGCTTCTGTTGCTAAGCAAATAGCTACCAGATGAAAGGCCAGATATCTCCACAGATGGCTACACTAGGTTCACCTTTTATGTAAAGTGCCAATTTACTGAGATGAATAGATCACTGGCTGTTCCTCTAGCTGCTCCTTTTCTCCTACAATACATGGATTCAGCGATGTGACCATACCCTCCCTCTTTCACCTCCACTTTTCCCCTTTAAATACTGAATCCCTCAAAATATCTTTGCAGAAAGACAAAGACCACAGACTGTCTCTGTGATTCTGTGTTCCTTTCTTCCAGGCTTGTTCTTAACTTTGGCAAAATAAACTTCCAAGTTGATTGAGACCTGTCTCAGAGACTGATTTACAAGTGTGCCTAGCACATCCACAGGCAGGCATACATTTCTGAGGCATACTCACTGGGATAGCTCCTTCCTTTCTGTGTTCCCCCTCACTGATTGACTCTCATTTATGGCACTAACAGCAAAGCTGAAAGCCTCGGAAATGATCTAGTTCACCCATTCCAGATAGGCTGCTTGAAGGTCGTTTGAGGAAGAAAAATGGGTGCCTTCCATGTTTCATGGGAACCTAATACTTTTTCCATCAAGGCAGCTGCAAAAGGATTAACATAGGTGGTCACCTATTCCCTTTCTTAATTCATCCATTGAAAGCTACTGCTGGCCTGGATTTTCATTTTCAATCCATGAAGAATCTGCAGATGAATCTGCAGCTATCCCAGGGCTATCTGACAGTCCAGCCAGCAGCTGAGGCTGGATGGCAAGTTCCTACCCTAGCCTCTGAGCACACATTGCTAACGTGTGATCGGAGAAGACCCAGGAGAAGTCAACAGGGCCAACTGCCAGCAGGGCTGGTCCTTGGAGTACAGGAACAAACTGAACTGGACTTAAGTAATGAGGCAGACAGCTTCCCAGTTTGAGGGGATGTCACACACCTTGGCCTGTTGCTCCTGTCCCCTCGGAATAGCTCTCACACCTTCTGCCTCATGTTGGACATTCCTTTTACAAAAACTGAAATCTCAAGGACAGATAAGGTTAACAAGGTTAATCTCAGGTTAATCTCAAGGAGAGAAAAGGTATGCAAATATACCTCTGGGTGAGAAACACAGTAACTTAAATTTACTGTCGAATGAAAATGACTGGTAACTAGGTAACTATGTTAATCAACATTTTTTGAGCCCTTGCTGTGTACCTGGTGCTGTTCTAAGATTTTTATGCATATAATCTCATTTAAACTCTATACCAAACCAAAAGTAACTAGATTCTTTTTCTTTGCATTTTAGAGGAAAAAACTGAGCACAGAGAAGTAAATAGCTTGCCCACAGTCACACAGCTGAAGACCAGTAAAACCAAGATCTAAATGCAGTGTCTGACCTAGAACATGGACATGTATCCACCGCCTTATACTGCTTCTCTGTGCAACCTGACTCCAGTTACTTTCTTAAAAGTAGGCTTCCATAGCAGGAAGAGTTTCAAATGCACAAAATGAGAGGGAAGACAACAGTGACAGAGAGGGTGGAGGAGTTAAGGCTTCATCTCGCTTTGTAATTCTACCTTGGGTCAGCCTGAGACATAATGACCAATGTTCTGAGCAAACTTCAGAGTGCGCCTACTTCCTTTTTAAGTCTCTGATGAAGCATCAAAGAATTCCTGCTGTGCTGCTTTATTAAAGGTAGATATCAACTTAGCTATCTAGTGGACCCCCCAGCTTGAGTCTTCATTTAAGTGAGCTTCCTGTAAGGTCTCAATCACCAGTGTTGTTGTTTTTATTTACGTCTTGGATCTATCAAGAATTCTGGGAGTGTTGGATGGCATTTAGATACGTAGAAAGAAAATATGGCTTCCCAGAAATGAAGAGTGATTCTGAGGCTATGTTTAAACATATCAAGTGGAGAATTGGAGCATTTGCCCTAATACATTTAGCTAAGTCATGATTTTCCTTATGACATGCAGACTGAAACAGCAGCTGATTTGCTACTTGAATGCTTTGCATTCTTTGCTTCATTTTGCATGGACAGGTGTATTGGGCTGTTCTTCAGCATTGATTGACAGCCAGTTCGGAAAATGTGGTATGGTGGTTAAGAGCATTGGTTCTAGAGCCAAACTGTGTGCTTTTCAATTGTAGGTGAACCACTTCTTAGTTTGACTTTTGGTAAAATAACTCTTTCTGCCTCAATTTACACTATGTGAAAGGAGATAATAATGGCACAGGCTCCATGGGTTGTTATAAAATTCTTATAAAGCCTACAAAATCATATCTGGCATGCAATTATTGCTGAATAAAGTTAGTCTTTATTATTTTACATCATACTGTGTATGCATAAACACTACAGTAGATATGTAACATACACACATATATACATCATGCATCACAACTTGGCCAAATTTATTACGGCAAATATCTCAGTTCTCCACTTGATATGTTTAAAGACAGCCTCAGAATCACATTTCATTTCTGAGAAGTCATATTTTCTTCCTATGTGTCTAAATAATATCCAACACTCAGAATACTTGATAGATCTTGATAGAATTCAGATTTAGACACCAGCTCTATTCAGAATCAAACTACATATGCCTTTCACATTGTCACATTTAATTCATGGTTAAGAGCTTTTGAGAATAATGTCAAAGGTATATGACATCCTCAATCATAACTTTACCAAAGTTTGAGTTTAAATCATGCTCATTATGAAGCCAGAATTGGTGAATAATTCACATAACAAGTGTGTGAGCCTGGTTAACTTCCCCATGTCTGCATTTCAAATCAGCTTTGGTGATCTTACATATTACATAATTTTATTTAATCCTCAAACTAATTTTGTTATTTCTTTTCTTTACAGATGAACCAATTATGCACTATAGCAGTGGTACTAATTAAGGCTTTCTCAGTTACAGGTAATAGAACCACACTCAAACTCATTTAAGCAAAAGTAGGCACTTACCATATAATTGGGAAAGGTACTAGATTGGTATACCTTCAGATACAGCTAAATTCAGGTGCCCAAACAGTGTTCTCAGAGTTCTGGCTCTTCCTTTTGGGTTGTTGTCTCTCTTTGTGTATTT
This sequence comes from Rhinopithecus bieti, assembly GCF_001698545.2. Taxonomy (NCBI): domain Eukaryota; kingdom Metazoa; phylum Chordata; class Mammalia; order Primates; family Cercopithecidae; genus Rhinopithecus; species Rhinopithecus bieti. The sequence goes on along the minus strand of NW_016813121.1, from coordinate 75,592 downwards.
ATTTCATTCCAAGGTAGATCTTCAGGGAGAGAAATTTATAAGGTCCTTAGACCCATAGATTGAGGTTTAAAAAGAAGACCAACTCTTTTCTTCTCCAAATGTACATGTATATATGGCAGTACAGGGTATCATGATTGGCATAGTCTGAGCCATATGCTGGCCCCATAGAAATAATTATATCCATTAGGATCATGTTTTTTATGAGTACCAGACATTCAAAATAACAGTAACTTAAAGTAGAAGTTTATTTCTCTAACACAGATAAGCAGCCCAAGACTGGTGTGGCAGCCTGGCCCTATGCAGTTCTCAGAAATCCAGATACTTTCTATATTTTAATCTGCTTTTCCCAAGGTCACGGCGTGGCCCCATTTGGCAGCTCTCACTCTGGCCATTACATCACCTTATCAGTCATTAGGATAGAGGAAGGGACTGCAGATGTGCACCAAGACTCCTTTCGGAAAGGTTCCCAGAAGCTCATATGCAACATTCCTGCTTCCATTCCATTGGCCTGAATTTGGTCACACTACCTCACTCTATCAGTCCATTTTCACACTGCTATAAAGAACTACCTGAGACTGGGTAATTTGTAAAGGAAAGAGGTTTAATTGACTAGCAGTTCTGCAAAGCTGGGGAAGCCTCCGGAAACTTACAATCATAGTGGAAGGCAAAGGGGAAGCAAGGCACATCTTACATGGCAGCAAGACTTGAAACTGAGAGAGCAAGGAGGTATGCCACACTTTAAAACCATTGGCTCTCATGAGAACTTGCTTACCATCGCAAGAATAGCATGGGGGAAACCACCCCAATGATCCAATCACCTCTCACCAGTTCCCTCCCTCCACATATGGGGATTACAATTCAAGATGAGACTTGGGTGGGGACACAGTGACAAACCATATCACCCATCTACCTGCAAGGGAAGCAGGAGAATGTAAACCAGACTCTGAGTAGCCATTTGACCAGTTGGAGTTTGGAGATTCTATTACTGAGAAAAGAAGAATGGATGTTGGTGACCATTTTTGTTGGGGGCTAATCATCTGAACATCTCCTGTACCTCCTGCTCTCTTCTCATACCTTTCTTATGACCCCATATTTTTATTCTCCTTTTATTCTCTTGACCAGATAGGATCTTTAAGTGTTTTTAATGATTTTCATTGAGTTGATGAGCCACATATGGGTCAATTTGTCCTAAATTTGTCTAGGCCCTAAGGGATGCTGTGACCCAGATGAGACCCATGTCTCAATCCATTCTGGGATTCCAGGACTAGTCCTTGGCAAAATTGTGGAAGGCAAAGAGAGATGGGTCCTGTCTTTATTCTGATATCACTGTTAGCTGCAGCTCTTACACACACACAAACACACACACACACACACATCCACACACACATCCTATTGGGCTGCCCTACCCATATAAAATCTTTCCTATCAAATTTTTTCACATCAGTACTCATTAGAGGTCACTGGCACCTGACTCCATTATCTCCTATCCCCCATTCATGAGGGTTTTCAAGAGTTTTCTAAATGATACTCACAGCAACAGGATGACTATAAATCATTTCAAACTTTTCTTTGCTTAGAGACTTTTGAAAAACATATTTATATTAAAACTGACATAAGAAAGGTGTTTTAACCATATTTATAAACACATAGAAATTTGAGTAGGTGACTAATCATCCATAAAACTGATATCCCTAATAAGGAAAACCAAGTGAAAAAGACCTTTACATAGTGTTTGATATAGTTTAGCCTATATTTTATAGCACCTTCCAAACCTCTGATCTTATTAAGCTTTTCTGTAGTCAAACAAGAATAATAGATTCTGCTATTAAGTGGCTCTGTGAGCTGCCTAAGGCACTTAGCCTCTCCAGAATTGCCTCAGTTTTCCCAAATACAAGATTACCCAATACAGAATCTCAAAAATTTCATCAAGCCATAAAACAGATGATATAATTCGTGAGAAAGGAGGAGCTCAAGAAGGGAAAGTGTGAGATCATCTGCAATTTGCTTGTAAATGCCTCCATATAGGTATTACATTGTATACAGCATGCAGGGGGACTATAATCCACACCCTGAGGGAGGTTAAATAGTATGCAAAGTATTCTGAAAAGGAACACACACTCCAATAGGAGTTAGTTAGTATTTGAAAGATCCTAATCAAAAGTCTCTACTGGAGAAATATCTGTTGCAAAACTTCAAATATTTATAAAGCAAGCCATACCAGAGGATTTGTTATTAGTATAAAAGAAGCTTGAAATAATTTTTGCATTGGTTAAATACAATTATCAAGATAGCCATAGGTACAATACTCCGGCAGGCCCAGTGAACTAACTTTTGGGGTAGAACCTTATACTAGAACTCTATTTGGTCCTAGTTTTCCCTCACTTAATACAAGGTTTCATTGGCTGATCCAACTAGACAAGTGACTCCCAATCAGTAATGATTTTGCCCCTCAAGTGGACATTTGTCAATGTCTTAGAGATTTGGGGTTGTCACTACTGGGGAAGTGTGCTACAAGCATCCAGTAAGTAGAGGCCAGGGATGCCACTAAACAGATCACAATGCACAGAACAGCCCTCACAGAAAAGAATATCCAGCTCAAAATATCACCAGGGCTGAGGTTCGGAAACCCTAAGGTAGAGAGTTGACTGATCCTGGCCTTCAGATTATTTGGCTGCATGTGTCTAGAATGAATCTTTAAACCAAGAGGCTTGGTGGCAGAGCACTTACAAGGACAGAGCAGAGGCTTCCCTACACATACGAAACAGGTTGGGTGGCTCTTTGTGTGCTTGATGGTTAACAAATATGAATGTGTAGCAGAATTTAGTTCAAATCTTGATTCATTTTAACATCATTAGAGAGGGGGTTAGAGTTCCCACCCACTTCTAATTATCAGAGGCTCCAGATATTACTGAAAGAACCTGACATTTGTGAATGGCCAGATTGGCTCAAGTCAGTTCACAGAAGGAAAAGATACAGATGGGGATGTATCAAGGATATCGTGGTGGAAGCATGAGACATTTTCAAAATTTCAAGCCACTATGACTTATTCCCACTATGTAAGGTTAAAGAAGTCAGACACTCAGATGCAGGGAGGATTTCCCACATGTTTCATGTTGCTCATCTAAATCCCGAATTCCACACTGCCTACAGATTATGAAATGCTTAATTTCTACCCACTCCACATCCTACATGCCCACTCTGCCATTACTATGCCAACACCTTAAAAGAATAAAGTATCTGCTAGTCCTTCTGGAATGACTGACAGCTTTGGGTTCAAAGAAAAGCTGAATACCATGTCAGATTTACGGTGAGCCAGATCATTAATCAATCAACAGAGGTGACCATTAATCACCAAAACTGATGAACACAGATAGTAGGCATGGTGCTGGATGAGAATCTAGAGAGAAATAAATATCAAAATGCTTTCCCCCCATTCTGGTACCTCCTTATCATTATTTTGACCTAGCAGTTTTAATTTGCAGTACTAGATGAAAATGCTACGTTATCTTTGAAATTTGAGCTTCTGCTACCTCCAGAGAGAAACTCATGTATTTAAGAAATGTTGTCGTTGGTTTGGGCTTGGGGCCTTTCCACGTGAGATGGACCACAGCATGCTCCTTTTAATAAAACAAAAGGAAAATAACAGCAGCAGCAGCAACTAAGCCTAGAGTTCACTTCTGAGGTCAGATACTGAGCAGAGTGTTAAGGGCACGGCCTTCTTTAGGCCTAACTGTGAGGTTAGTGGAGGGTTTGCAAGAATGTGAAGCACAGCGAGAAACAAAGCTGGAATCCATTTCCAATCTGGTCTTTGGAGATAATACAATTGGGCTGGTGACAGGATAGCTTCCTATCTAGTCTGAACATTGAATAGTAATATTTTCATGCATATTAAACTCTAAGATAGGTTCATATTCATTATCCCATTGTATTACTCTGCTACTCTGACGGTGGTAAAGTCATATGGAAGGAGATAGTCAGCTATTATTTCCATTTGACAAGTTAGTAAACTAAGATCAAGAGCTTAAATGATTTCTTACTAAAATTACCCAGCTAGCTGGATGGGCAATCCAAACCTGCAGGCAGGATGCTTGGCTTCTAGACCTATTTTCTATCCATTAGAGCAGTGGTTCTCAAGGTGAAGGGAGGTGGGGGTTGTGGGGGAGTCAGTAGCAGTAGCAGCACGGCCCAGGAACTTATTAGATTCTGGCACATTCTTATATCTTGTTAGATCCTGGCATATTTAAGAATGTGCATTCTTAGATCCCACCCTAGATCTACTGACCCAGAAACTCTGGGGATGGGGCCCTGTAATCTGTTTTACTCAGCCCTCCCTGGGATATGGATGTACCTCAAGTTTGAGAGTTATTGCCCTCAGGGGTGCTGTTTTCACTTGCTACAAACTGTTCTTATACCTTTGCATTAAAGAAACTCTTGTTAATCTCTCATTTTGTTTCCAGTGCATTTTAACTCCACAAAATTGTCATAAAATCTCTACTTACAAAGCCTGATAACTTAAAGGACCACTCAGAACCCTTAAAAGCTTTTCTTTTATTAAACTTTCAGAGTTGACTCTTTGCTGATTGGGTATAGAAACTTTAGCTTTTTTTTTTTTTTTCTATCTATCTATCTTGGAACTTGATCTATCTTGGAACTTCCTTGCCCCAGCCAGATTTTATCTCCTTAGGAACTATGGAAAGAAAACATATCTAAAAATACTTCTTTAAAGTTCCCTGATACCTTCAGTTTGTTAATATGATAATGTTGTCCATAAATAGCTATAAAATATACTATTAAACTTAAAAGATCTGGGAAAGAGCTTTTGAACACCCTCACCCTTCAACACACACATGCACACCCACACTTACATACAATACCAGATACAAAGAAGGTGCTAACTCAATATTTATTAAATTTATTAAAGGCCTTCTCTTAGAATTTCAGAGGAAAGCAAATGCTGTGAAGTCTGGCTGCCCAGAAGAACCTTTATTTGAAATCTTTAACAAGATCTTAAAAGAGAATGACACCACTGTGTCTAATGAAAAATGAGCATTTGATTCTAACATATTCAACATATGAATTTCATCATATATATTTGATCTGCAATAGAAATGAGAGTTTCTACATCTTAGTTATTCATTCATTTCTTGTTTTATTCATTCAACCATTGTTGAGTGCCCACAATGTGCCGGCCATGCATCTAGGCACTGGGACCAGCATGGTCAATGAGAACAACATGTGCCTGCCCTCATGGAGCTTACAGTCTATAGGAAAGACAGTCAGTCAAACAAGTGATTTACAATGAAGTGTGATGAGTGTTGTCACAGGACACACTAGATACATTAAGAGCACATAGCAAGGTAACAGGATTATGTGGGGCAGAAACATGACAAGGGTCACCTACGGGGCTGGAGGCCTTAGTCCTTGGAGGTCCTATCCAAAGCAAGGCTGATAAAAAAGCTGCCCCAAACTGCACTGACCATGAGAAGGTAAGGCCTGCATGGAGGAGGTGCTGCTGTGGTCTGGTCAATGCCAGCAGGCAGGTCACTTCCTTGGCCTTTGGGAAAGGATGGCAATGATGGAGAAGGTCAAGAAGATCATGCCAGCCGTGCCTCCAATCACCACGCCCAGGACGCTACCGTGCACCTGCATGGCCTGACAGCGCTCCCCTGTGTAGAAGAAAGCGGGTCCAGAGATGCACCTGAGGGAAAAGGACATGAAGGGAGTGTGGGAACTACCCAGGCCTCAGGTGTCTCCTAGCAAAACTCATCTCCACAGCAATAAAAACGGCAAATACTCACTGAGCAGGTCCATGTGGTGCCTGGTCTCATTTCAAGTGCTATGTATGAGCCAACTAATTTAACTCTGCAACAACCCTTTGAGGTGGAGGCTACTACTTGGCCGTTCTCATCATCTTCATCTTACAGGAAGGTTAAATAATTTGCTCAAGGTCACATTGTTAGTAAGCATTTCACACTTGAAATTTAATCCCAAGAGGTATGCCTCCAGATCGAGGATTCTCAGCCACCAAGGATTCAGGAGGAAGGTCTGAGACGCTAAAGGAATACATTGCCTGACACTGGCTGAGAATATAAGCTACAAAGGAAATTCCCCAGATACAGTCTGACTTAGAGCATCAGTGGTAGCTTGGAAACTTCTAAATAATATCAAATAAAATGTTACTGTAAGGTTAGTGTACTGTCACTATCTCATGAGGTTGCCCTGAGGGTCACATGAGATAATGAGGACACTGTACTTATCAAGGTATTTGACACAGAGTAAGCACACAAGGGACAGCCCTTAGTTTTGTTTCTTAATGATCTTCAAAAGTGTCAAGGTAATGAAAGACAAGAAAGAACTGAGGAATTGTCCCAGATTGGAGGGGATTAGGAGACAGGAGACATAAAAGCTAAATATAACATGAGATCTGTAATTGGATCCTGAAACAGAGAAAGAACATTAGTGGGAAAGTTGGGAAGAGCTGAATAAGGCCTGAAATTTATTTACTAGCATTGTACCAATGTTCACTTGTTGGCTATGCTAATTGTACTACTGTTTGTGTAATATGCTAGCATTAGGGAAAGCTGGGTGAATGGTATAGAGAAAGCCTCTGTAGTATTTTTGCATTGTATCTGTAAGTCTAAAATTATTTCAAAATAAAAGCTACAAAAAGAAAAAAAATATGGAAACTAAAAAGAACTCAGAAGAAATGTAAATTTTTGAGGCAGGCAGAATAGTTCCTACATCTGCTACTGTTCAAATGGAACTGCTACTTCTGTCATCACATACCTCCTTTTGTAAAACAGTTTTTAGGATTTCATGCAAGCAAACATTATAAAAATAACTATTAAATATAGCAAACTGTGCTGCTAGACAGACCTAGATGCAAGTCCTACCTTCAGCATTTTCCATCTGGGTACATTTTAAATAAATTACTTAATCTTTCTAAGCTTCAACTTCTTGATACACTAAATAGGGATAAGAAGAGCCCTTATGTCAGAGGTGGCAGTGAGAATGAATTTAGATCACGTGTGGAAGATGCTCAGGAGACTACATGATGCATAACAAGGGGTCAGAAATATCAGGTGTTCTTACTACTATTATTGAAAATATAACTGTAATAATAGCACTGTGTAAATGACAGACTATAGAACTAATAATCATTAGGAACTAATAATAACATCTGTAGTCAGCAAAGATTTAAGCTTCGTCTTGAGACCCACTGTCATGGAGTAGAAAGTCCCTAGGCTAGAAGCCATCTTGGATGTTGTTAGAGTTAGAAATTCCAACAACATCCAAGATGCTGTTGACAATACCCCAGAGGAGAAAAAGGGGTGGAAGTCAAGAGACAAGGAGACCTGGGACACCTCTGTCCTGGCAGCATAAGCCCATGAATCCAGGGCACACCTTTGTAGAGTCAAGGATCCAGTTGATCATCTGAGGTAGTCTTCGCCCTACTCTGCAAACAGCACCCTTTACCAGGGGTAAGCATGCACGCGGCCCAGGTCTGCTGGCCTGCCTGTCTCCCCGGTCACAGAGCCTACCTGCAGCTCGCCATCCCCTTCACGTTCACACAGACGCCATCATTTTGGCAAGGGTTTGGGTCACATGGGTCTCTGAAGTACTGTGGCCAGTTATGGTCCTCCAGGGGGCCTGTGTTCTCCACTGACCGCTTCTGTCGGCTGGGCTGCCCCTGGCTCAGGCTGACAGGTAGCGCTTCCTCTAACATGGCCTTTCCCGAACCTTCTTCGGAGACCTGCTGCTCCTGGCCTTGGAGAATGAGGCCTTGGGGGCTCAGTCTTTTGCCTTTAGTAGGAACTTCAGTCTGGCTGAGGTGGGTGATATCTTCAGGAAATAGAGGGTCATGAGGAAGATCCAGGATTAGTAACTGACTACAATTAACTCCCACTTCTGGTGAAAGTTCCCTAGCCTGCTTCTATCTCCCATCACCCTTAGTGACATGAAAAAGTGGCTTTGAATCCAGCTGATTCCCACAGTATTAGCTATTTTTATTTTAAAGTAATCCAGTCACATTTTTATTTATTGAATTTGCAAAATGAAGCATAAAGTTAGCATGGATAGACTGATGGAAACTAAATTGAAATCAGTGAACTGTTACCTCTGATAAAATTATCAGAAAGATGACACTAATATTTCAGTTTCTTTCAAGGACAGTTAAAATAAAGATGTGAGTCCTTGACCAATTGAATAAAATGTGGTTCTCCTACAACACATTTTTCTTAACCTCATCCCCACCCTCCATGTGTGCTTTAAAATCAGGATAAAATTAGTAGAGTGCCAAGAGCATAGGATTATTTACTCAGGAAGACCAACAAAAGTACCTTCAAAGTCCACAAACATGATGAGATCATCATTTTTCAGGAAACTCCTCCTTTTCAGCATTTGGTGGGAGATGAAACCACTCCAGCCAAAGTCGATGCTTCTAAAACAATCACAGTCTGTATGATAGGTTCCTACCCTGGACGGCCTGTCCCAGATGACAGTGTCATTTATCACTGCAAAGTTGTAGGTAACATAAAATCACATTACCTCTTTAGACTTCACTTTCCAGTTTGTCTTTGATAAGGATACAGGGCTTTGTAAATCAGGAAAAAAAAAAAAATAAAAAAAAAAAAAAAAAAAAAAAAAAACCCAACCGTGTTGGAAAAAAAATTAGGCTATTTACTCTTTCCAGGAGAACTGCAATTCAGAATTGAAAGATGGGAGAGGTAGAGAATCACAGCTCTGAGTGATCTGTTGTCTGCTACTGAGTGACTTTCTTAATGAAAAGAGAAGGACAGCTACGACTTCTTTCTTCTAAGGCTTAGGTCTTCTCTTTTGAAAAAAAAATAATAATAATAATGCGGGGCACAGTGGTTCATGCCTGTAATCCCAGCACTTTGGGAGGCCGAGGCGGGTGCATTGCCTGAGCTCAGGAGTTCAAGACCAGCCTGGGCAACACGGTGAAACCCCGTCTCTACTCGGGAGTCTGAAACAGGAGAATTGCTTGAAGCTGGTAGGTGGAGGTTGCAGTGAGCTGAGACTGCGCCATTACACTCCAGTCTGGGTGACAGAGCGAGACTCCATCTCAAAAAAAAAAAAAAGTTCGCCCATTTCTTTACTGATGTAAGTTTATTTCATGAACATAGTAACATTGAGTACTATTTTAGGAGTAAGTACATTAGCTCTGCACAGAGCCTAGCAAGTTCTGAGTAGTTGATAAATGATTAGCAGTATCTGTTTCCTCAATCACAATGAGCTCAACGAGGCAGGGACCACCTGATTCACTTGTATTCTAAGTACCTAGCACAGAGTTTGGCACATGGTAAGCCCTCAACAGATGTTTGATGAGTGAATGTAGGAAAGGGAAGGGGTATATCATGGCACTGAAAATCTTAACTTGGAATTCCAATACAACTATGTTATTGGTATTCCCAAGGAGACAATGTGAGGGGAACGTTAGTCTTTCTTGCACAACAGAATCACATCTGTGGGCCTTTCTGGGTAGAGGAGTAGTTCTTATTTATGCTGACACCACCCACCTGGAGATGTATGCAACTTGGAGGTAGTGAACACCATGCTTGAGGACATCCTGTTCCTGACATCGGGCTCCTGGTCGAGGATGGTAATTATCACCTGTCTGTTTTCTACTGGCCACTCCAGGATAGCATCGTTCTCCCCACTGCACATGTGGAAAGCAAGTCTCAGGTAGCCAGAGTTTTCTCTGCCATTGGGGTATAAAGTTAACCCAAAACCATATCCCTCTGAATTGTAGAATCGAGGGCTCTGAAGCTTGTCCCCTTTGCTGGTGTTCTCCAAGACTTGGGAGAAATTCTGGACTGTCCAGACCCCTGTGGGGCAGGGGGTTTCTGTTAGAGTGATGTCATCCAGGTAAATTCCCCCAGTTGAGTTCTGAGGGTCGCCTTTTGTGCCCTGGAAAAGGTAGCGAAACTTCTGTTCCTCTTTGAGCACCACATGGGCAATTTTCCAATTACGGTCATCATCTCCTGAGGACAGAGAACAAGGCTGGTGAGAATTGTGACCAACACTTAATGAGTACTTATTGTGAGTTTGTCACAGTGCCATGTGCTTTCCATAAATGATCTCATCAAATCCTCACAACAGTCCTATAAAATAGGTACTATTACAAACTGGTTAAGTAACTTTTCCAAAGTTACGTATCTAATAAGGAAAAATGGTTTCTTAAAATACTATGATTTATTTTAAAATTCACATTCAAGTCTTAACCATGAATTTGTTTTCCACTATCAGTACAAGAATCCAGGTCCTGGATTTGCTCCTGAGTGGGCTGGTTTCCAGTGTAACCCCTGTTAGCAATGAAAGCCCGAGTGTTAAGCTGAATCATATAAAATAGCCATTTTGTAAGCCAAAAATCAAAAAATAGTAACTCCATATGGTCTGACCTGTCACTTGTTGCCAGAGAGCTATAAGGAATGCTGAAGAGCAGATAATACCTTGTAGGACTAACTGGGTCTTCCCTACTTGAAACTGACTCCCTCTCCAACATCTAGACTTTTTTCTCTTCCTTATATTATCTGAAAGTCCACCATGTAGGGGAGCGAAGTAATCCAAAGAGAGTACTCTTGTCTAGAAATTCACATTCTAATAAAGATTAGGTCTACTTGCTTTTTCTCTGAGCAAGAACTAGAAGTGGGACTTTTGAATTAAGAGCTGAGGAAAGATGGTGAGAAGGCTGTTCTAGAACATGGGATCCTCCGTTGAACAGCATACAAAGCCAGACAGGAGCTTGGGGATACTGGAGAGAGGAAACTGCAAAAGCAGAGCAACTCAATTCCCCAAAGAGATGCACCTACATTGGTATTTTTGCACAGGATATTCCCTAGAGTTAGGCTTGAAGAGGAGAGGAAAAATGCTTCCAAGTGGAAGTCATGTTGGCCAAACTGAGTTCCTACAGATGAGTGTCTTTTTTCCTTCTTCTGTGTCTTTTAACCAGAAATCTACTTACAGAACTATATTTTCCCTGAAATGGAAAAGACCTTTAATCTCCCTTTTGTTTTCAGGCCATTCTCTTTAAGGACAACTTCAAGGGACAGGTCTAACAATGTTCTGTTTCCTAGGGTGGAGCTGATTATGGTCTGTGTGGTTAGGTTACATGGGAACATAGGAGAGAGCTAGAGAAAGCACACAACCACCTCTGTAACATACAAATCTAGGTAGCTGCTGTCTCCTGGGCAGAGCACTGCAGCCTACTGGAAGACACACGGACTTGAAGGGCAATAGGTGCCAGAAAGTCTAGGAATAGGAACAGAGATATAGGATTTGAACTATTTATCCAGCAGGTAATAGAATCACTGGAATTCTGTCAAGAGAATAGGATTCTGTTCTTGCCGATGAGTACCTGCTTTGTTTTTTCTTAATATAGGATGTCAAAATGAGGTTGAGATGGAATTTGGTACTGGGAAGGAGACCCAAGAGACTATACTATATAGGCAGAGATTCATCTGTGAAATTATTAAGAAGGTTTCGTTTATATGCTTCTACAGGGCTGCCCTAAATCAGTCAGGCAATAATGCTACTAAGATTGTTTGAGACAAATTTAATCCCTGTTAGTTCAGAATTGCCATCTATAAGGAAGTCCTAGCCTCAGTAAAAATGTGTGTGTGTGTGCGTGTGTGTGTACATACACATAGTTGCATGCAAACATTTTTCATGTAAGTTTGTATATAAGCATTACGTATGTAAGATATATTATATAGAGATATGCACATGGACATATTTTGTGTGTAAGTGTTTTGGTCAAAATATACATTCTGCAAAACTTAAAAGCTATTCAAATTGGTTGCAACTGTCTTAAGTTGAATATCACATAAACAACACTAAGTGATATTCAATTAACCCTTTTGAAAAATGTCATTGACAAACCAGTATTGGAGCAGACTACTTTAAAAACCCATTCATACAGTGTTCCCAGGGAACTTACACAGACATGCTCTGAATTCAGTGAAACACAAAGCACAGCAGTGTAAGAAAATAATTAACCATGGGATGTTTGCTTGGTTGGTTTTATGCTTAGAAGTAACACTTTTAGCTTTAGGTGAAAGTGAGTGATAACAGCTCCCATCAATACTATTGAAACTCCAACTCATTTTCTCATTAAATATTTACAATCCTTGGTAACATAACACATCCTCAACTCCTAAAGGGTATCTAGCTGTCATCCTTTCATCATGTAAACTATGATAAATTTCAACCAGAAAAGTGAGCCCCTCAAAACTGTGATTTTTAGAGTTCCCAGGCAGCCCACACAGTGGCTTGGATATAGGCGATTTGGGCACCTGTTCTTACAAGTAACCTCTAAGGAAGGTTTCTCCTTCAAGAGCAGCAGATATATAAAAAATAATTCCTTTCTCTGGACTCATTTCAATGGATAAATTAAAAGCTAAGGTAGGCAGTTGGATGCTAGGATAATCCGGCCATAAATCAGGGTTATAAACAAAGTATTTGCTTTCTTTTCTTGTGGTGGTGGTGGTTCATTCATAACTAGGAAAAGGGAGACAAGCTTTCTTACTTTTCAACAAAAAGTTTCTCTATCAGTAATCATTTACATGTTGACCTTCTTATGTAAATATACAAAGTGACACTTAGGAACATGTAAGTGATTATAGGAAGTTAACGTATACAAATGACTTATTTGCCACCAACTTCACAAGTAGGCTTCAAGTTACATCAGCATATTAAATAATGGTATCATTTGTTTTTCTGAAACAGATGCAAAAAACTATGGTCAACTTTTTTTCTTTTTCTTTTTCTTTTTTTTTTTAGATGGAGTCTTGTTGTGTTGCCAGGCTAGAGTGCAGTGATGCAATCTTGGCTAACTGCAACCTCTGCCTCCCGGGTTCCAGGAATTCTCCTGCCTCAGCTTCCCAAGTAGTTGGGACTACACGCGTGCGCATCACCATGCCTAGCTAATTTTTGCATTTTTAGTAGAGACGGGGTTTCAGCATATTGGCCAGGATGATCTCAATCTCCTGACCTTGTGATCTGCCCACCTTGGCCTCCCGAAGTACTGGGATTCCAGGCATGAGCTGGTCAACTATTTAACTACTCTCTCTTCAGCAGCATCAATTCCCACAGGTCTTTTACCTTCTTATCTCCATTCCTGAACCATCCATTTTCTCAGTCTTGGCCTTTGCTGTCTCTAAATTTCTAGTGAAAACTGGATTTGTATATTCTGACTGGCTTCTTACAAAAGTATATTTCATCCCTACCTAAGCCCAAGATACTGCTTCTAATTTCTCAGTGGTTAAAACATTCATAGAGTAATTAAAACATGCCATACATTATGTTAAGCTCTGAGAAGAGGAGGAAGTGGGTGGAGGAAAAGGAAGAGGCAAGAGAGAAGAAGGAGGAGTAGGAAGAAAGAGGGAAGGAGAAGAAGCAGGATCCCAGATTTTAACCCAATCCATTCCTTGTGTGGATGCCTCTAAGTACCTTGAAAAGTCTGCACCTTTACCAGCTTGCGAACATTGCCTGTGCTGTCATCCCTCCTGACCCAGACAGTGAGTCTGTCTGTAGGACTTCCGGTCATTTTATAGAAAAATTGCAGGCACTGTTGCCTCCTCTTTGGGTAAAGAATTCGAGACTCCAGTAGGGCTGCCTCTTCCGCGGACCCTGAGCTGGTGCTGAACTGCATGAAGTAGCCGGCACCTATGGAAAGAGCACCCAGACATCACACGTCTGGCTTCCCACACCCCAGGGTTCTGTCCACCCAAACAAAGTGAAATAGTGAACCATGGCCATTGTCCAGGCAACAAAAGCTAGAACTCTTCAGAGGAAAATAAAAAGAAGGACATTTGTCAACAAATATTATCTGTCTCAATGGACTTAGTCACTGGCTAAAGCTTTCTCTCCACTGTTGCGTTTGATTGTCTTTGTTCCAAGATTGTGAAATGTATACCTCTGACTTAAAGAAACACAGGCTTCAAGCAATGTTTGATGGAATTTGGTGTCTGTGAGATGAATTCTATTTTTCTCATTGATTTCGTCGTTTAAATTAGAGATTCATTCCAAGGAAAAGAGTTGGGTTGGTCTCGTCATTGTATAAGACACTGTGGAATTCAAAGGTTTAGGATTTGGTTTTAAACATTGACAATGATAAGGGTTCAGTTTCCCCTGTTGCTAGCCTAATAACTAGGTGGCAAAAATAATCAGTGGCAAAAAATAATCTTTACTGTATTATAAGAAGGGCTATTCCGGACACATAGGAGACTAAATGGAAATTTCTCCTGAATGTAAAGGAAGGCATTGGAAGGACACTGAAGAGGGTGAAAAGTGTCTACATTAGTGCCAGAGATGGGGTTTACCTGACTCAGATACCTCAAAACTCATTCCCCTAAAAACAATCAAGCAGCTAAACAAATGTACCATTTGATAAAACACACACTTGTCAAAGTCAAGCACAATGAAAAATTCTTGCATGTGAAGAAGTTCTTTATCCTGTGTTCCAACACTCAACTCCATATCAAAACGCTTCAATCAAAACATTTCGCAAGATAAAAATAAAGTAAGTGTACAGTATAGTGCTGGGTACTCCAGTGTTGCTCCGTGATGCTCCCAGCTTCATCCTGCCTCACACTGAGGCACTTGCCTTTCTTATCAGCAGCAAGCAATGATGGTTTAAATAAGCCTCACACCAAGCTTAAAATATCACAATGACTTTAATATTAAAGCAGGGCAAATTATATTCCCTTATAGCTTCTTCTCAATATTTGAACTTGCCTGAGATCTCTGAATTATAATTATATATTGAATGCCTGGGTTAGAAAAAAAAAAAAAAAAGAGTGCACAAGGTTAAAAAGGTTTCTAGGTAATTCTTACTGAGGAATTCTTTTATGAAGCATTCATTGAGAGTCAAATAATTTAAGTCCAGAACTCAGGAGGCCTGAATTATCCCCAGCTCGGCCAATACCTAGGTGTTTATTTATTTCCGTGAGTTTTGAATGGGAGGGATCCTCCCAAGGGATCCTTTGAGCTCTTCATGTCTATGCATCCACCTGTAACTATGCAAGAGTTCTCTAGCAGAGGGACATGTTTCATTAAATACCTCCTCTGAAAGAAGCATAATAGCTGCTCAAGTTAACCTGATACAGTTTTCCAGATCTTTCTTCTGGGCTGTGGTCCTTTTCTCTTACTAGAACATTCTTTCAGCAGATTCTTCTCACAGTAAAGATTACCTTTGTGTTTAGCTGGCAATTGTACATTAGCCTAGCAGCAAGCCCACAGAATAGGTTGGATTAGAGGCTAAAACGGAAATTTAGAGAGCACTTCAGACTTGGATCAACCTTTGGACACTTGGAATGATATGTTTGATAATCTGATCTGTGACAGAAACTTTTACCCTCTTCCAAAGGTGGAGGAAGTGTCAGTGGCTTACCACCTCTGACATTCCCTGTGGTGGCCTGGTATCTGGGTGACAGGCTGTGTCCCCTCTAGGAAGGGAATCTCACCAACTCTCAGACAGTTGTAGACTAAGTGACTTCACAATAGTCTAGTCTTTAAAAAGCTATAATAATCTATAACCTCATCTGCTTCCAATTATGGCTAAGATGAATTCAATGGCAGGCACAGAACACTAGAAGGCTAAAACAGAAAAACAAAATAAATGGAACCTCTGGAGAGAAAGGGAAGATGGAAAAATGGGAAGTGAAGCTGCTGGTCTGCAGGTAGGGGCTTTGTATGCATTATCTTCTTCCATTGTCACTGTGAAGCAGACATCAATATCTTGATGTTTACAGAGGCTTGCAAAAGCCAAGACTTTTAGAAAAAACACACACATGACAACAACTTCCTGTGGTCACAATTAGTAAGTGGTGAAGCCATATTTCAATTAGTAAGTGGTGAAGTCACTTAGTTCATAACTGTCTGTCTTTTTCACTACACAAACCATATATAGGAAGTATCTGAAGCTGTGCTATCCAATACAGTGGCTACTAAACCTATGTGGCCATTGAATGCTTGAATTGTGGCCAGTGCAAACTGAGATGCACTGCAGGAGTAAAATATGTGTCAAGTTTAAAATACTTAGCCTGAAAAAAGTGAAGCATCTCATAACAACTTTTATATTGATTACATGTTGAAATGCTACTATTTGGATATACTGAGTTACAAAATACATTATTAAACTTAATTTCACCTGTTTTCTTTTACTTTTTCACGTAGGTATTAAAAGTCCGATGTGTTATCCATTGTGCCACAGAGCCAGATTCATGCGGACATTAGAAAATTCTACATTACATATGTGACTCACATTATATTTCTTTAGGAGGGTGTGGCTCTACAGACATTGCCTTTCTTTACGAGGTTTTATCTTATCAATCATATACCAATATCAGTTTTGCTTAAATGCATCTTTCTTTTGTGTGCCCAGAGACTGGATGCTTTTTATTGAGTTAATAATTAATATATGAGAAATTTTTTTGTCCTTGTTCAGATTTTCAAGTTTGATAACTAACATTCTGACTGAGGCAAAACATGGTGATTAGCATAACCTAATCAAACCTGGTGAACCACATCAATGTGTTTGCTTTCCACTTTCACTGACCTGTGCATTGTCCCAGCAAGGTGTGATCCACTTCTCCAGCCTGAGCACTGTCCTGATGGACCCAGTCAGTGTCATCTGTGGTGCCCTGAATCATCCCACAGATGTTTGCCTTCTCAAAGTTACAGTGGTCCAAAAGAGTGTGAGTTGTGGCTGCAAATGATATTTTTATCATCTGGTTAAAAATGAAAGATAGTCATTCCAAATAGCTAGTGTCTTAAGCCACTAAAACCTCATTGTTCAGATACAACAGGATCACAAGCTTGTTTTCTTGACTGTTTCTCAAACGCAAATCTTACTGTCATCAGATCTTAGTACTTGCTAATATAGACACAGCCCTACCTACCTCACAGAGTCAAGATTAAAAAATATATATATAATCATTCTCTGCTATGTAAATACCAACCATTAACTCCTTTAGATCAAGAACAAGGTACCTATAATACTTGGCTTTGTACTTAGTAGGTCTTCTGTACATACTTACTGAACAGAATCAAACATTTTATCTCTGAAGGCTAGTGGGATCATCTTTAGAAAATACCCTGCCCCAGAGGATTAGATTACTCTAGGAATAACTAATGTACATAAAGAATTTTGCAGGATACAAAATGCTTTCAAGTCTATCACGTATCTTGAGCTTTACATAATAATGCATCCTCCAAAAGAAGCAAAAGAAGCTAGACAATAACAGCTCCTTACATTTGTCCAGTACTTTGACTTTACAAAACACAACTACATAACTGGTATTTATAACCATCCTGTAAGGTTGGTGTTATAGTTTTATTTGTTTGTTTTTTGTTTTTAACTACTCAACTCTGCCACTGTAGCACAAAAACAGCCATAGACAATACTTAAACAAATGGGTCTAGAAGTAGACCAACCAAAGTTATGCAGTTTGTTCTTATTCTTTTAGCTAGAACATTAAAGAAGAGTAAAGGAAAATGTAAAGGAAATCTCTAAGGCTGAGGGAATCTCTGCTGAGGCTAGTTTACCAAGTTCTCAGAAACGGAGGTACTCACTACAATTGTACATTCGGTTCAGCCTCTCTAAATCAATGGCACTGAAATCCAGGCGCTGTCCGATAATGGAGTTAAACTCAGGGATCTTGGCTGTGATGGTGGGAACACTTGCATTCTTGTTAAATGAGAAAGGCTGGTAGTGCATCAAAGACTCATAATCATAGGGTGTGTTGAGGTCTGTGATAAGGCTGTCATCATAGGTGTCAAAGTTGTGCTGGTAACCTGTTAGGGAGAGAATCCACAGGTCCTGCTCTGTCATGGTATTTTCCCCGTGCTGCTCTTTGACTACAGACCCAGAGACCCTCCAAAAAAGGGAAATAGTTATATTTAAATATATATATTTAAATAGATTTATTATATTTAAATAAATATATTATAAATATATTTACATACTTTAATAATATCAATACATGATACAATAGTAATTTTTAATAAATATTATTTATATATTGATTCATCATTATATAAAAGCTACTCTAGAAATAATACATAGATACTATTACACATACATAACATACAACCTACATAAAATACGATTCTATTATATTTAAATAATATATTAAGATAAATCTAAATATAACTTAAATATAAATTATACTTCTTTAATAAATAAATTATATTTTATAAGCAATATAATATAAAATTACTATGTATCATTGATTATTAGTTAATATATTAATAAACAATAATGTGTACAATATTGTAATAACTATAAAATACATATTATAAAATACAGATAAATATTAGAAATTACTAAGTATATGTACATGTTTACACCAATGGTACATTATAAATGCATATAATTGTGTGTGTATCTGTGTGTGTGTGTATGTGTGTGTAAGACTTTCAGAAAGAGAAGGAAAAATAGCAAAGCTGAGGAAGTCATTCCAAAGGACAGGAAAAACAATTTTTGAATTCAGGAAAATGTTCACAATTGATTATGTTCAAGACACATCGTTCTAACAGCCAAGTACTTCATCCACTGAGTCTGCCCAGAGCTGTACCTGGCCTACTCTTCACGGGTTAGGAGAAGGAAATCTGAGGGGCAGAGGGAAAGGTAAGCAGCTGAAAGCAAGACAGGGGATCCTGTCAATCAAGGCTCACATCCTTCTGTTCCAGCAATAGCCTCATGGAGAACAAAAATAAAATAGGAAGAAGAAAACTTATTTTCCTGTCAAAAGAGGAAAGGTAGATATTTTTCTGAGATTAGTGAAAGTGAGATAAGATGTGCTGCCATGTAAAAAACTGAACAAAATAACTGATTAGAGGGTCTTTGAACTGACTAATAACCATCGGGAATTTACTGTTTGGGCTGCATTAATGGAAAGTTTTGCAGATGTTTGATTTTCTTCCTGTGGAGTGATAGGAAAACTGACTGCAAATGCGGCTAACTCTTCCAGTCATAACTTCCCATCCTCATATTCTTCTCTAGCTCTTTGTCCAGTCACTTTTTGTTTGTTTCTTTGCTTGTTTAGTTTTGAGACGGAGTTTTTGCTCTGTTTCCCAGGCTGGTATGCAATGGCAAGATCTGAGCTCACTGCAACCTCCGCCTCCTGGGTTCAAACAATTCTCCTGCCTCAGCCTCCTGAGTAGCTGGGATTACAGGCGCGCCACACCACGCCTGGCTAATTTTTGAATTTTTAGTAGAGATGAGGTTTCACTGTGTTGGCCAAGCTGGTCTCGAACTCCTGACCTCAGGTGATCCGCCTGCATCGGTCTCTCAAAGTGCTGGGATTATAGGCATGAACCACCGTGCCTGGCCTCATCCATTTACTTTGAACAATTAGAGAGAAGAAAACATAACTGCCTCTTACAGAGTTACATGCAGGACTGCAGAAGTGTGGTGTGGCCAGGCGGTGCTCCAGCAGGTGCCTGAGGGAGTCTCTGAATGCTTTCGGAAAATCTAAGGAGCAAGACCACGTTTGAGCAATATCTTGCTTTAACTGTAAAATCTGAATACTGATGTTTCATTCTCCCAAGTCATGGGGATTGTATTGGGAATTACTTGAGAGAGATCAAAGCATTTTTGAAGGTGGGACAGGTCTAAAAGAAACAATGGCTCTAACAGGGAAGTGGAAAGTTAATCCCTCCACAGTACTTGGTCCTAGGATGTCATTTGAGGTAATGGAATTGTAAAGAGCATCAAGAGTCTAGAATCTTTTGGTAACTCTCGGTGGCTCCTGAAGCAAAGCACTTTCAACTCACTGGATGTGCTTTCCTTAATTTTCCATAAATCATCTGATTAGAGGCAGGGCACAGTGGCTCACAGCTGTAATCACAGCACTTTGGGAAGCTGAGGCAGGTGGATCACTTGAGGCCAGGAGTTCGAAACCAGCCTGGCCCACATGGTGAAACCCCATCTCTACTAAAAAATACAAAAATTAGCTGGGCATGGTGGTGGACGCTGGTAATCCCAGCTATTCAGGAGGCTGAGACACAAGAATCGCTTGAACCCGGGAGGTGGAGGCTGCAGTGAGCCGAGATTGCACCACTGCACTCCGGCCTGGATGACAGAGCAAGGCTCTGTCTCAAAACAAAAACAAAAATCCCATCAGTTTAGATTATTTTAATCTGTATTACTCATGGATTCTTATGAGAATACTTAACAAACAAATATTTCGAATAATTTTAAAATGTATTCAACATGTTTTTGTTGGGCCTAGTATCCACTGAGGGCTGTGCTAGGCTGCTAGTGGCCCCCAACAGTGAATAGGATAGGGACTCACAGCTGAGAGCTGAAAAGGGGCTATAATCCAGGGCATGTGATCCTGTAAACCAGAGGTCAGTCAGCAAACCTGTTCTAGAGTAGATAGAAAATATGTTCTCTGTTGTAACTACTCAAGTCTGCCATTGTAGCACAAAAATAGCCACAGATAATACTTAAACAAATGGTTGTGACTGTGTTTCCATAAAGCTTTATTTACAAAAGCAAGTAGATATGGCCCATAGACTATAGTTTGTCAACCCCTGCTAGACCTCAAAAGTTGAGTTTTTTCCCTAGCATAAGGAAACAAATTTCAAAAACACAATTCCGATTCAAGAAATGGAGACGGACATTGGGAGAGAATTACGTTGCCAGTACTGTGTCTTCTTAAGTTAAACAGAAAGCTTGTCATTAACCAAAGTTAAATCAATAAAACTCATAAATTACCCTGATAAATAATACTGCCTGTGTTGATGATCTTATTAGATTTGATGTCTCTTTTGAGAACAGTTCTCCCGTGGTTGCAGGCAATTTACATATATGGAATTGTACCTGATGAAAACACAGATAGGAGATGAGCAAATACGTGTTGAGCAACCTGTGCTCAAACCAGAGCTGAGCAAGTCTGCACTTGACCCTGGCAAATGTCCCTCACTCTGATAAAGGGAACCTCATTTGGCCTAAAACCATTTTAAAAGCACTAAGTATTGTCTTCTATAAGACTTGAAAATAGGAATGTTTTCTGCTTTCTTACAAAATTTTTATCAAAGCCAAGTATATGCACAGGAAGATAAGAAATTAGGGCTTACAGGCAAATATAGACAAAGTCTAATAGTCCCCTGAGTAGTGCAATCAGAGATTCAGTCCTTTGACCTATTACTCCATTTCCTTCTTCCTTCTACACACACACAGTTATAACACAATTACTACTGAGAGATAGGTACACGAAGCCTGAGCTATTATTTCATCTCTGGGTGAATATGCTCCAAAACTTTTCTAGATCGGACTGGGAGGCAAAGAAGAGTGCTGTCTGGCCTCTGGTCCAGTGGGTGGTGGTAAGATGGTTGGAGTAAGTGGGTAGGCTCAAACCCGGTGGCCTATTAGACTTACAAGTTACAGTTTTCTTCCTTACTACACCAACCCACATTCACAGAGTTACCAGCATATAAGAGACTGGGAAGGCACAGGATGAGAAACCTCACAGGTGATTTTGATTAGCCAGCGTTATCTACCCTGATCTCATGTGAAAATCATTGACCGTCTTACTCTGAAATGAACTATTACAGTCCTGGCAGAAAACTTTTGAAGATTCATACTTAATTTTAAAGGTTGGTCAGTTCTTCCAAGCCCCTAAAAGTAAAATTATTATAGATGCACTGCAATATATGAATCCACATATAAAATTGGGATCTAAATAAAACAGATACCTACACAAGGCTATGATTTGTTTTATAAAAGCCATGCCTGGAAACAGTTAAGGCATTTTAAATACATTAAAGTTGCATTAATCTCTTACTGCCGAAAACAATGTTTTTGCATTCTCTACACTAATTCCTACTTAAAAACTAGTTATCTTCAGAAACATAGCATTGACTTCTTTTTTTTTTTCTAGTACATCAGAAAACTGCTCAATAAATGTTCTAGTGTACTCAAAAGCACTCTACTTCATTGTCTCAAACAATTAAGGAAAGTAAAGCCCAGATACAGTGGCTCATGCCTGTAATCCCAGAACTTTGGGAGGCCAAGGCAGGAGGATCACCTGAGGTCAGGAGTTCGAGACCAGCCTGACCAACATGATGAAACCCCGTCTCTACTTAAAAAATACAGAATTCACCAGGTGTGGTGACACACACCTATAATCCCAGCTGAGGCAGGAGAATCGCTTCAACTCAGGAGGCAGAGGTTGTAGTGAGCCAAGATCGCACCATTGCACTCCAGCCTGGGCAACAAGAGCAAAACTCTGTCTCAAAACAAAACAACCTAAAGAACAATGAAATTTTTAGAATAATATAACTGAATAATATGTAAGACAAAACTGTTATCTTTTGCATAGTATGAGATGGAGGCAGAAGAAGCAAGGTACTTAGAAACAAGGAAGAAAAAAACATTAACCTTTGATTAATCAGAACCCAGATAACTAGCCAGAATTAACATAATTGGGGTGTTATTTCAGATAAAAGCATGTATTTTTTGTTTTGTTTTAAATATTTTTTATTGATTTGGTAAAGCAACTGAAAAAAATACTTCTCAAGTATGTCCTATAGTCATGGAATAATCAACTAAACCTCAAACAGCCTTCTAGAGGCACAGGAGATTTCACATCCAGAGAAATGACTGTAATATCTGGATTCACTTTCCTCATTAAGACAGGAAAGTAGACGGTTTTAGATAGAGTTTTAATGAAAACACTGATATAAAGCAAAGCTTCTGATTAACTTTCAGTTGACCCCCATGGTGAGTTAACACCAATCCCTGAGACCCTTATCTGCGATGAATTACGGTCAGATCAGCACAGCCCACATAAAGGGCCAACAATTCATAACCTCTTCATAGTCTTTGTTCCCACTAGAGAGGCTGAAGCTCCTGTCCACACAGATTTGGCCTGGTCATTCCAGGATTGGTCTCAGCCAGTGATAAATGTGATAGCAATCTCCACCCAATCACACCTGAAAGAATTTCGTCCCACCAGATGTTCACATAATCATCCCGGTCCGTTCTTGACTGCTCGTGGTAAAATCCCAAAGCATGCAGGATCTCGTGTTCTATGATGGCCTTATAGTCACAGCCTTGGCCAATGGAAAGGTTCTGTCCCACATGTTGGTCACCAACCTCAGACCAGCACCTTTAAAGAGGAGAAGAGGAAACATTTCTTCTAGAGAATTTTTAAGTGGCTGTCATTCACAGTACTGCAAAACACAAATTAGGAGGGAATTAGGCTTGATTTTAAAAAGAAATTACCAACAGCATTCTCATATGCTAATGGTCCAAAGATGGGGGACACTTAAAGAAGGAACATTCCCCAGAGGGAATACTATGCAGGCTTTAAAAGTGAAGATATAATACATTATAAAAGTGGCATATACTCAGAAGCAAATCAGTCCTATCATAACAATTCATCAAGGTAGAAAGCAATAAAATTGGCATTCCTCCTCACCTCCACAAACCCACAGGGCACTCCAAAGAATAACACTATTGCCTTTATCTAAAAAATTGTTATCCAAGGGAAAGCTGTTGTTGATTTAATTTTTCTTCTTTTCTTTCTTTTTTCTTTTTCTTTAATTTTTTTTTTTTTTTTTTTTTTTTTTT
>NW_016813121.1:42418-51890 GCF_001698545.2 Rhinopithecus bieti | reverse complement strand
GGTCCAAAGATGGGGGACACTTAAAGAAGGAACATTCCCCAGAGGGAATACTATGCAGGCTTTAAAAGTGAAGATATAATACATTATAAAAGTGGCATATACTCAGAAGCAAATCAGTCCTATCATAACAATTCATCAAGGTAGAAAGCAATAAAAATTGGCATTCCTCCTCACCTCCACAAACCCACAGGGCACTCCAAAGAATAACACTATTGCCTTTATCTAAAAAATTGTTATCCAAGGGAAAGCTGTTGTTGATTTAATTTTCTTCTTTTCTTTCTTTTTTCTTTTCTTTAATTTTTTTTTTTGAGATGGTGGTCTCACTTTACCACTCAGGTTGCTGTGCCACAATCACAGCTCACAGCAGCCTCAACCTCCTTTACTTGGATGATCCTCCCACCTCAGCCTCCCGAGAGGCTGGGACTTGGAACTACAGGCATGTCCCACCACACCCAGCTAATGTTTTTATTGTTTTGTAGAGACAGGGTTTCACCATGTTGCCCAGGGTGGTCTCAAACTCCTGGGCTCAAATGATTCACCCTCCTTGACCTCCCAAAATGCTAGGATTACAGGTGTGAGCCATTGCACCCAGCCCTTTTATACTTTAATAAATTTTCAAATTTCCTATAATGAATAAGCATATATTTTATGACCATAAAAGAACCTCATTAAAAGCAAATTAATAAAATCCATGTGTTTGCAAATAGCAGATCTATAGTGTTATGACATCACAGAGAAGGCTACCTAACTTATTTCTGAAGGGTATCAGGCAAGGAGGACCCATAACTTCCTTCTGAAATAAATGGGCTCGAGAACCTATGACAGATTCCCTAAATTCCTTGTGATAGAATGTCTTCCTCTTTCCACGCCCCCTCCCAATTATTTTTTCTCTTCTCGTAAACCCAATTTTTCACCTCTATTAGCAAACCCAAAGCTTTCCACAATGTATCCTATTGGCTTTAAATTGTCAAATGAAGATCTATACTTTAACCAATGCTGAGCAGAAAAGAAAGATTTCCTGATAGTCATAAATGCAACCAATGGATTGCAAGTTTCATGATGACAGTCACAGTGTCTTACCTGCCATTGTTCTCCCCAAGATTATTGACATAGTATAGCTTTAAAGGCTAACATGTGATTTTAACTCAAAGATGAGTCTTAGTTATTTATTTTCTTTTTTTGTTGTTGTTGAGACGGAGTCTCGCTCTGTCGCCCAGGCTGGAGTGCAGTGGCCGGATCTCAGCTCGCTGCAAGCTCCGCCTCCCGGATTTACGCCATTCTCCTGCCTCAGCCTTCGGAGTAGCTGGCACTACAGGCGCCCGCCACCTCGCCTGGCTAGTTTTTTTGTATTTTTTAGTAGAGACGGGGTTTCACCATGTTAGCCAGGATGGTCTCGATCTCCTGACTTCGTGATCCGCCCGTCTCGGCCTCCCAAAGTGCTGGGATTACAGGCTTGAGCCACCGCGCCCGGCCTATTAGTTTTCTAATAACTTTATTAAGGCATAATTTACATACTATAAAATTCTTTAAGTATACAATTAATGACTTTTAGTAAGTTTACAGTGTTATGCAAATGTAACCATGATCAACTTGCCTCTCTGATAGTGGCATTTTATTACCAAATCAGAGTTTACTCTGCAAAATATTCACAACTCAGAGAAAGCATTTATTATTTATCTTTCTTTTTAAATTCCTCCCCCAACAGAAAGACATAAGTTGTAAAAATACCATACATTCCACCTCACTGAGAACTTTTGACCTTGTCTTTCTGAAAGAGCCCCAGTTAGCCTCCAACTTCAGGGGACCAGTGCCCGGAAGGGTTTAGTGGCACTTTGGGTGAGTCGCTTCCCAAAATATCTTCCTCTCTTTTTTCCTCTCTTAAATTATTTGTAACAGAGACACCTCCTGGCCATAGGTGATAGGGTTTCCCAGATTCAGCATTTTTACAAAGAATGTCTCTCAAAGCTGACCTACCCCTTAATCAAGTACTTGGGACTCAGTTGAAAACAAAAAAAGAAGCCGGGAGAACTTCACTGGGAAAGGGAGAATTTTGGAAAGTAATTATGTGGATTTTGTTTTATTTTTTAAGGAGTTTTCTTTATGAAAAAAAGATGCAAAAGTGGTAGCTGAAGAATGGAAATAAAATTCTTAAGAAAGTTAATTGTTTCTCTGACATTTTCAATGAAAATTAAAGGTTTTAGTACTTTCTTGAAGGTCAGAGATTGCCAAGGGACAAAATGCAGTAGTCAAAAGCAGAGAGCCTCTGAAATGTGTGGTCTTTGCAAGGCCTGAGATATACTTTAAATGTTTCCCCTTTACGGAAAAATAAACCATCCAACTACTATTGGTTATCTCTGTTTATATGACCTGCAAAAACCTCAAGCAATAAAATACATGCCACAAGATGAGTTTACCCTCCTACCTCATCCCCAAAATTATTCTTTCAGCAATATTCCCAGCCTCAGCAAATGAAATTACCACTTGCCAGCCATCCAAATCCAAAATCTCAGAGAGTTTTGACTCCTCTCCCTTCCTAACCCCTCCCACTAACCAATTTGATAAGGTTAAGTTCTAATAAATCTACTTTTTCACATATTTCTGAAATCCATTCCCTCTTCTTTGTATCACCTGCTTCTTCCTTGGTACAGGTCCCTTCCATTTTTCCCCTGGAAAATGGGAGCATCCGTTAATCGATCTCTTGCCACCAGTCTTGCTCTATTTCAATTCTTTAACCACTGTTGATCAAGTAATCTTTCTACAATGGAAAACTAGCATAGAATGAACCTTGCACCAAACAATAGGCCCCTCACACATGGCTCTCCATCACCAGGCTCCTGCTCACCTTCCTGGCTCCTGCTCATTATCTGCCACTGACATGCAAAACTCCAGGCACACCGAACTTAGGGGGTTCTCCATGTAACCAGGTTCAGGTTCATGTTTGCTCTCTTTTCACCCTCTCCTTCTTCTTCCCTTTGATCCTCTCCACCCCTTCCTCTTCCTCCTTCTCCTCCCTCACCCTCTCCCTCTCTCCCTCTTCCTGCCCCCAATTTGTCCTCCCTTCTTCTAACACTCATCTCAACTCTCCCTGATGCTTCATCCCACACTTTCTCAGTGGTCCCACTCCTGCCCTGCTGCAACTCGGGACACTCGTTGTCATGTATTAAGACAATATACTAATTTCTCCACCATCCCCACCCGCCAACTGTAAGCCTGCTGAGGGCTAAGACCGTATTGCATATTTTGTTGCACCTACAGTCAAGCATACTTCCTGGAATGTAGTAGGTGTACAGTTTTTAAAAAAATAGAAGAATGAAGCCGGGCGTGGTGGCTCATGCCTGTAATGGTGGCTTACGCCTGTCATCCCAGCACTTTGGGAGGCCGAGATGGGCCGATTACCTGAGGTCAGGAGTTCAAGACCAGCCTGGCCAACATGGTGAAACTCCGTCTCTACTAAAAATACAAAACTTAGCTGAGCATGGTGGCACATGCCTGTAATCCCAGCTACTCAAGAGGCTGAGGCAGGAGAATTGCTTGAGCCTGGGAGACGGAGGTTCCAGTGAGCCGAGATCATGCCGCTGTACTCCAGCCTGGCTGACAGAGACAGACTCTGTCTCAAAAAAATAAATAAACAAAATAAATAAATAAGCTCCAAAAATAACTACTCAGGTGAGTGAGGTTTTTAATTTGTATCTAAGTAGTTGTCAGTGTTTTCTTTTATTTAACTGCTATTTTTTGCATTTTTTTCCTAAGAGGCTAAATCATGTGCTAACTACCATTTTCATCACACTATCCATCCATGATTATTAAAACCCCATGGTCAGGACTCGGGATTAAGATGGGTGATAGGAGGCAGGACTAGCTTGCAGCTGCCTGGACAGAGCAGTGTATGGAGACTCACATCACGAATTTTTGCTCCAAGAACTACCGCAGGAACATACCGGGAAAGTCGAGAGAATCCATAGACCCTTTGAAGGAACTGGATCATAACTGCATGCTCCCTGAGATGCCGAAAACCTGTGAGTAACTGCATGCTCCCTGAGATGCTGAAAACCTGTGAGTCTGCTTGCTTTCTCAACAGGGAGGCTCGTGGTCTGGGACAAGTTCTCAGCCCTGGTCACCAGCCACCTGGAAATGGACTCAGTGCTGTTGAAGGGGCATGGTGCGAATAAGCCCAGCCTTTAGGGCTGCGGGCTGTATGGGAGCAGGGTGAGACCTGTGACTGCAGGCTTTTCCCCACTTCCTTGGCAACCTGTATAACTCAGCAGAGGCAGCCATAATCCCTCCTGGAATATAACTCCACTAGACTGGGAACCACACCCCCATCCCCTACAACAAACAAAGAAAACTACAGACCAATATCCCTTGGTATCCCCTAATATGTTCATACATGCAAAATCCGCAAAATGTACCAGTGAACTGAATCAAACAGCATGTCAAAAAGATAATTCAACATGATCAAGTGGGTTTCATACCAGGGATGCAGGGATGGTTTCACATACACAAGTCAATAAATGTGATACACCACATAAAGAGAATTAAAAACAAAATTCACATGATCATCTCAATAGATGCAGAAAAAGCATTTGACAAAGTCCACCATCCCTATATGATTAAAACCTTCAGCAAAATTGGCACAGAAGGGACTACCTTAAGGTAATAAAAGTCATCTACAACAAACCCACAGTCAACTTTATAGTGAATGACAAAATGTTGAAAACATTTCCCCTGAGAACTGGAACAAGACAAAGATGCCCTCTGTCACTACTTCTATTCAACATGCTACTGGAAGTCCTAGCCAAAGCAATCAGACAAGAGAAAGAAATAAAGGGCATCCAAATCAGTAAACAGGAAGTCAAATTATCACTGTTTGCTGATGATAAGATTGTATACCTGAAAAACCCTAAAGTCTCATCCAAAAAGCTCCTAGAACTGCTAAATAAATTCAGTAAAATTTCAGGATACAAAATTAATTTACACAAATCAGTAGCTCTGCTAAACACCGACAGTGACCAAGCTGAGAATCAAATCAAGAACTCAACCCCTTTCACAACAGCTGCAAAACATAAAATAAAATACTTAGGAGTATGCTTAACCAAAGACTGAAAGACCTGTATGAGGAAAACTACAAAACACTGGTGAAATAAATAATAGATGACACAAACAAATGGAAAGCTATCCCATGCTCATGGATGAGTAGAATCAATATTGTGAAAATGACCACAATTGCCAAAAGCAATCTACAAATTCAATACAATTTCCTTCAAAATACCACCATCATTCTTCACAGATCTAGAAAAACAGTCCTAAAATTCATATGGAACCAAAAAAGAACCCACATAGCCAACTTAAGACTAAGGAAAAAGAACAAATCTGGAGTCATCACATTACCCAACTTCAAACTATACTATAAGGCCATAGTCACGAAAACAGGAAAGTACTGGTATAAAAATAGACACATAGACCAATGGAACAGAATAGAGAACACAGAAATAAACTCAAATACTTACAGCCAACTGATCTTCAACAAAGCAAACAAAAACATAAAGTGGGGGAACGACATCCTATTCAACACACGGTGCTGGGATAATTGGCAAGCCACATGTAGAAGAATGAAACTAGATCCTCTTCTCTCACCCTACATAGAAATCAACTCAAGATGGATCAAAGACTTAAATCTAAGACCTGAACCCATAAAGATTCTAGAAGGTAAAATCAGAAAAACACTTCTAGACATTGGCTTAGGCAAAGACTTCATGACTAAGAAGCTAAAAGCAAATGCAACAAAAACAAAGATAAATAAATGGGACTTAAATAAACTCAAAAGTTTCTGCATGGCAAAAGGAATAATCAGCAGAGTTAACAGACAACCCACAGAGTGGGAGAAAAATCTTTACAATGTATATGTCCAACAAAGGACTAATATCTAGAATCCATAAAGAACCCAAACAAATTAGCAAGAAAAATACAAACAAACAATCCCATCAAAAAGTGGGCTAAGAACATGAATAGACAATTATCAAAAGAAGATATATAAAAGGCCAACGGACATATGAAAAAATGTTCAACATTACTAATTATCAGGGAAATGAAAATCAAAACTACAGTGTGATACCACCTCACTCCTATAAGAATGGCCATAGTTAAAAAATAAAAAAATATATACACTAGTGTGGATGCATGAAAAGGGAACACTTTTACACGGTGGATGGGAATGTAAACTAGTACAATGACTATGGAAAACAGTGTGGAGGTTCCTAAAAGAACTAAAAGTAGATCTACTATTTGATCCAGCAACCCCACTACTAGGTATTTATCCACCCAGAGAAAAAGAAGTCATTATACGAAAAAGATGCTTGCACACAAATGTTCATAGCAGCACAATTTGCAATTGAAAAAATATGGAACCAGCTCAAATGCCCATCATATATATACGTGTGTGTGTGTGTGTGTGTGTGTGTGTGTATGTATATATATAAATGGATGGAGTTGGAGACCATTATTCTAAGTGAAGTAACTCAGGAATGGAAAAAACAAACATTGTATGTTCTCACTCATATGTGGGAGCTAAGTTATAAGGACGCAAAGGCAAAAGAATGGTACATGGACTTTGGGGACTCAGGGGAAAGGATGGGGTGTGGCGAGGGATAAAAGACTACACTTCGGGTACAGTTCTTGGGTGATGGGTGCACCAAATCTCAGAAATCACTGCTAAAGAACATATTCATGTCACCAAAAATAAATAAATAAATCACACATGGCCAGAACCAGACAACTGCTGCAGGCAAAGCCTGGAGGCAGCAATGGAAACTGCATTGTGAAGGAGTGAGGAAATACCCCCATGTGGAGCTGAAGACACAAACATACAGCATCACAACAGATGGTGGCTTTGCTTTCCAATCTATTGGTTGACATAAACACCATCGAAGAAAAACGGCTTCTTCCTTGATACATCATTTAGTTCTTCTTAGAAATAAATAACTATAAAGAGCAAATTTATATCTACAACTGTTCAAAGTCTAGCAACAAAGTACTACAACTTAGAACAGTACTCTTTAAAGGGTCAAGTTTATACTTCAATAAAGCTGACTTTTAAAAAAGTACTCTAATTTAAAACATGACCTAAACCTAAAATAGTATTGAAATAGATTTCCCTGAAGCCAAGACATATCCAAATAATTCATTCTGTACAGAGTATGCTAAAATGTTATATAATTTAAAAATTCACAGTGAACAATTTGATTTTCCATTTCGTTTCTTTCCAATTTCTTCTTTTCACATTTGAAAGAGATGTGTCGCTTTTTATAAACCAAAGTATGCATGATTTCCACTCTGTAAAATTTCATACCAACCCGTTAAACTGTTGAAATATGATATATGAGCTCTCTCCTTCATAGGGCTTGAAATCCACACAGGACTTGAGGCGGAACATCTCAAAGGCATACAGAATGGCTCCTTTAGCATTCAGCGCTGCAGACATCAGTGAAAATATCAATGAGCATTAGTTTAAACCTTGGATAATATCTACAACTTATAGTTTAGAGAAAAACATGCTACCACATGAAATCCACAGAGGTGCATGATAGATTTTTTGTTAATAAATAGATTTCCTGGTAACTAAAACTGCAAAATTGGTTATGGACATCTGCAAACTTAGTTGTGGACATAAACATCAAGTGCATACCTTGAATGCACAATGCATATGTGTCTACAAAATAAGAATACTCACATGTGTATATGGCTAAATAAAATAATAAAATAACTTCAACACTTTCTCCCTTTCCCTTTGCCCCACTGAAGCAGAGATTTAGAGTGCATTGCCTCAGGAGAGTCACATGGCAGAGCAGAAAACAAAAGTGGCTTGTGAGTAGCTCTGGCTTTAGTAGACATAGATAAAGTACCTTAGAGAAAGGCAGTGAGATAGTGTTCCTTACCCCAATCTAAAAACATGTTCTCTCTTTCTGGAGGAGGAAAGCAGAGCTTAGAGAGGTTTGTGGGTTCTGAGAGCATAAGAAGCACATACGGTATTTTACCCTGCTTCCCAGAAAGATGCCTAGGAGATGGCAAGACCAGACAGCTAGTACTGCACACAGCCTTAGAAAAGATTTCTGTAACCCAAGCTCAGTACCGAAGCAGCAGAAGACTAGCGGACTTGAAGTGGCAGGAAAAATAGATGCTGACTAGTAACCTGTGGGGACAAATGACCAAAGATCAAATGCCTTTCATTTCACCTAGCATGCATGCACTTTGGCATTGTAAGACAAAGATGGGGTAGAGAAGAAAGATACTCCAGAGGAACTGAGATTATGTTTTACTTTGTGTATATTTTCCCCTCCCATCAACTTACTGAAGGCTAGAATCTAAGTTAAAAATTAAGCCAAGCTATATAAAATTAAATTATATTTCTTGCACATTTGATTTAGTGCTTTCTCTCAAAGAGTTTATAATTATTGGCCAGGAAATTACATCATATTTTTCTGGCCTTTATTTCATTTGATAAACTATCAAGTTGGAGCTTCCATAGCCTGGATGTCATAATATCATATCAAGATCATTAAAGAAATAGTCATGGGAATAGTCAATAAACTAATTGTGGAAACAACACAGATAACAACAACAAGAGCATTCATTACATCTGCTGGGAGATTTTCATGCACTTTTGCCTATTCTCATTTAGTTACATCTGTAATACAAAGAGATACACCTAAGATAGCTGTGGTGTTACAACAATGTAAGAAAAAAAGTGATTATACTGAAGTCAAGCTTCCTAGAAGGCTATGTGACTTTTTTTATCCTAAATTCAAGTGGTGGGATTTCTGAGAGTGGTTAGTTTTTAAATCATACCTCTTCTTCCTTCTCCACACCTGAATAAGTCGTAAAGAGGGAACTAAGCAACTCTGTAATAATTTTGTAAAAATTGCCTCTACATCATTGGGATAAATGAAAATAGAGCCCATTTGAAGTCTTCCTCTTCTCCATGAAGGCAACCCTGAGTGCCCCTCTTCTGAATGCAGGAGCCACATTTGGTCTTCCTTCCTTCCTTCCTCCCCTTCTCTCCTTCCCTTCCTTCCTTCCTTCCTTCCTTCCTTCCTTCCTTCCTTCCTTCCTTCCTTCCTTCCTTTCTTCCTCCCTCCCTCCCTCCCTCTCTCCTTCCTTCGTTTCTTTCTTTTTTCTTTCTCTTTCTTTCTTTCTTTCTTTCTTTCTTTCTTTCTTTCTTTCTTTCTTTCTTTGTTTCTTTCTTTTTTCTTTCTCTTTCTTTCTTTTTTCTTTCTCTTTCTTTCTTTCTTTCTTTCTTCTTTTCTTTCTTTCTTCCTTTCTTTTTCTTTCTTTCTTCCTTTCTTTCCTTCTTTCTTTCTCTCTTCCTTCCTTCCTCCCTCCCTCCCTCTCTCCTTCCTTCGTTTCTTTCTTTCTTTCTTTTTCTTTCTTTCTTTCTTTCTTTCTTTCTTTCTTTCTTTCTTTCTTTCTTTCTTTCTTT
>NW_016813121.1:13364-42217 GCF_001698545.2 Rhinopithecus bieti | reverse complement strand
CTTCCTTCCTTCTTTCTTTCTTTCTTTCTTTTTCTTTCTTTTCCTTCCTTCCTTCCTTCCTTCCTTCCTTCCTTCCTTCCTTCCTTCCTTCCCTTCTCTCTCTCTCTCTCTCTCTCCCCCCTTCTCTCTTTTTCGGAGATGTGTGTCTCAGTTGCTCAGGCTGGTCTTGAACTCATGGGCTCAAGTGATCTTCCTGCCTCGGCCTCGCAAGGTGCTAAGGTTATAGGTGGCCAAAGCTTGATTTCATGAGTCATCTTTATGTAGGTGGTTTACTACACTTAAGACACTGTTAGCTCCTTGAGAGAATGGGGTATACTTTTTGTCTTATTGTAACTCTTCTTCCTAGCCAACTGCCCTGACATAGTAAGTTGTACATAGTTCTGTGTCAAACAACAAATTAGTTTTGAAAACCACTAGCATTCTTTTAACCCTGGATCAAATAATATGAGAAGAGTTAACTTTATTTATTCTGTTTTTTCTTTTTCTTTTGAGAAGAGTTAACTTCAGATACCAATGGCTGTGTGTATTAGAAGATAAGCATAAGAAGGCTACCTAGATTCAGTTTAAGAATCCTTTGAGAGAATCTCTGGTGCTCATAACGGTCAAGGAGCTTGAATCTAATTAATCCTCCCACAGATAACAGTTGTAAATTTGAAAAAATAAGAAAATAAACTCTTTAAATATGCTGCAAAATAGCTAAAGCAGGTGGAAAATGGAGGACTTTTTTCTTAAAAAAAGGAAAATTTCACTGGGTAAGATTCACATTTATACAGCTTTTGCATGAGGGCAAGTCTTAATTTCTTCAGTGCGAGAAAAGAGAACACAGGTATAAATCTGCAGTTGTATTTTCTTAACATACCACAGGGACAGGTTTGGGGCTGAGTTTTAACCTAAGTGTCTGAAAATCAAGGGAGGAAGTCCTGGAAAGGAAAGTCATAGTTGACAAGGAGGAGATTCATCCCAAAGTTTGTGGATAAGTGCCCCTTCAATCCTTGTCTAACTCATGAACTTTGCATAAATGGGAGAAGGCTCCAAGGCCCTTGATGGGAAGGAGCCATTGGAAGACTGAGCAACCTGAACAGATACATAAGTTGCTCCCCACTGCAGTGGAGGGACAATCTGGAGTTTGAGTCATGCAAAGTTACAGGGGCTGGGGAAACTCGGGCATTCCGTTGAAACCCCAGAGGGACCGTGACTTAACAGTAAAGACTGTGTTACAGCACTAAGATATTTGCCTTGAACCAAGGACAAAACCACACAAAGCCTCCACAAATTCCAGATGATCATGCAGTAATTTAACTGCTCTAACAAAATTAACACAATTCAGAGAAGAATGAGAATATGCATAATCACTACAATGTAATATAACGCCTAATATATAATCAAAATTATGAGACCTGTGAAGGAACAGGAAACTGTTATCCATAGATAATATTAAAAGCAGTAACTAGAAAGAGAAACAGACCCCAAGATGACTAAAATGTTAGAATTAGCAGACAAACACTTTAAATCTCTATTATATACTTGTTAAAGAATTTAATGGAAAAAAAGATGAACATGCAAATAATCTTAGCAGACAAATGGGAATTATATAAAAGAACCCAGTGAAAATTCTATCAGTATTATATCCAAAATAAAAAATTCACTGGATAATTTTAAAAGTTGACTGGCGATGATAAAAGAGACAGAGAGAAAATGTTCAGAAAATGAATAGAGCTTTAGTGACCAATGCAAAAAATACCACCCAGTCTAAGATATGTGCAGTTAGAGTCTCTGATGGATAGGCGACGCACAGAAAATATCTGAGCAAATAACGGCCTAGTATTTTCAGATTTGGTTATTTAAAATCTGCTAAAATATAATAAACTTGGTGAGCCCAAGCAGGATGAATAAAAGAAAATCAACATAAGCATATCATAATCAAACCATCATAAAACAAAATAAAGAGGACATAAGAAAGGAACTAGAGAAAAAAGACATTACATACAGGAGAACAACAATATGAAAGATGGATGATTTCTTATCAGACACTGGAGAAAAGAAACAGTGTATCTGGAGCAAAATATTTGCAAAATATATATCTGACAAAAGACATATCCAAAATATATAAAGAATACTTACAACTCAATACTAAATAACAAATAACCCAATTTTTTAAATGGGTTAACCGAGAAGATATTTTACAAGGGAAGAAATACAAATGACCAATAACTAACTTTAAAGAAGATCAACATTACTAGTCATCAGCGAAATAAAATCAATAAATTAATAAGGTAGCACTACATGCCCAAAAGAATGGCTAAAATTTAAAAAATTGACAACACCAGATGTTAGCAAAGACATGGTGTAAATGAAACTCGCATACATTGTTTGTGGTTGTGTAAAATGGTACCAGCATATTGAAAGAGGTCTAACACTAAACCTACACCTATACTATAACCCAGCAATTTCATTCTTAAAGTATTTACACCAGAGATATGAAAATATATTTTAAAACGAATATGTGCAAGACTGTTCATAATACCTTTATTCATAATAGCCAAAACATAGATTCAATCCAAGAGAATGGTAAAACAGGCTGTGACATACTCAATTCAATGAAATGACACTCAGTAACAAAAGAAGAACAAATTACTGATAAACACAGTAACATTGATGCATCCCAATAACACTTTACTGAGTAAAAGAAGCCTTAATCAAGAGTATATAACATATGATTCCATTTATATGAAATTCTAGAAGAGGTTAAATTCACGTATGAAGAAAAAAGAAAAAATAGAACACTGGCTTTTTTTTCTCTGGAAAAGTGAGAATGACTTGGAAGGGCCATAAAAGAATTTTCTGGAATGATAAAATGTTTCATCTCTTCATAGGAAGTTAGGTTTCAGAGGTATATATATTATAAACATGTTCCATCTCTTGATAGGAATGTGGGTTACATAGGTGCATAAATCTTTAAGAACTCATTGAATTGTACATCTAAGGCCCATGCATTTTACCACATATATATTTTATGTTAAAGGGAACTATACACAAATATTGAACTGTGGTTAATTACATGCATACTGAAGTGACTGGGGTAAAGTCTACTAGTGTCTGAAAGCAACTTCGAAATGCATCAAAATACAATGGATTCATACAGTGATATTAGGATGGATAGATGAGATAAAGCAAATAAAACTGTTAATTGTAATCTAGGTTGTGAGTATGTGAGTGTTCGCTGCACAATGCTTTTAACTTTTGATTATTTAAAAGTTTTATAATCAAATGTTGGAAAACAAAAGACATTGCATTAAAACTGAAAATGTTAAAATAATAATTTTAACACTACTCTAAACCCAAATTCTATTTCCAGTTAAAATATTCTCAAAATAGAGGCAAAATAAAGATCATTTTCAGGTAAAAGAAAACCAGAAGTTGTCATCAACAGATCTGCTTTATAAGAAATGCTAAAGGAAGTTCTTCAAACTGAAATGATACTAGATAAGAATTCAAATTTACAGGAGCAATGAAGAGCACCAGAAATTGCAAATATAAAAGTAAATATAAAGACTGTCTTGTTTTCATTAATTACTTTAAAAGACAACTGTTTAAATCAAAATCCTAACACTATAGTGTGAGACTCATGAAGCATAAGATGGAAAACACTAAACCATAAAGGGCAGGGGTATAAATGGAATTATAACATTGCAAAATGCTTGCATAGTAGTAAGGCAAAGGACAATATTTTAAAATTTAAACACACTTTTATCCCATCCATGAATGAAAATATTCACAAGATAAATTATGAAGTATCTATTAATACACTAAACTTTAATAAGCATACACCAAATCAAAATTTGAAGAAAGCAGTAAAGCAGTGCTTCAAATAAAATTTATAGCGTTAGTAACCATGTTGTAGAATATATTACATCAGAAAAAATGAAGATTTAAAATAAGTGATATGAATTTTCATCTTAAGAACATAGAAAAGAAGAGCAAATTACACCTGAAATAAGTAGGAGAAAGGAAATAATAAAGATAACAGAAAGCAACTAAATAGAAAGCAGAGAAGCAAGAGAAAATTAACAAATCAAAAGTTGATTCTGTAAAATATTAATAAAATCAATAAGCTCCTAGCAGGACATGTCAAGAGAAAAGAGGAAACATACAAATTTCCAATATCAAGAATGAAATAGGAATATTACTAAAGATTCTACAGACATTATAAAGATAATGAGATATTATGCCAATATTTTGACAACTTAGTTGAAATAATTGTTAAATTTTGTCAAATGCTTTTCTGCATCTATTAAGGTAATCTTAATTTTTTATTACTGAAAATACAATTTAATAAAAGTAGCATAATAGAAAATAAGAAAATTGTATAATTGTTACGCAAATTGAATTCATTATANCAAGGGAGGAAGTCCTGGAAAGGAAAGTCATAGTTGACAAGGAGGAGATTCATCCCAAAGTTTGTGGATAAGTGCCCCTTCAATCCTTGTCTAACTCATGAACTTTG
Source organism: Rhinopithecus bieti (assembly GCF_001698545.2). Lineage (NCBI taxonomy): Eukaryota > Metazoa > Chordata > Mammalia > Primates > Cercopithecidae > Rhinopithecus > Rhinopithecus bieti. Next base: position 37,713 of record NW_016813121.1, on the reverse strand, counting down.
CATAAATGGGAGAAGGCTCCAAGGCCCTTGATGGGAAGGAGCCATTGGAAGACTGAGCAACCTGAACAGATACATAAGTTGCTCCCCACTGCAGTGGAGGGACAATCTGGAGTTTGAGTCATGCAAAGTTACAGGGGCTGGGGAAACTCGGGCATTCCGTTGAAACCCCAGAGGGACCGTGACTTAACAGTAAAGACTGTGTTACAGCACTAAGATATTTGCCTTGAACCAAGGACAAAACCACACAAAGCCTCCACAAATTCCAGATGATCATGCAGTAATTTAACTGCTCTAACAAAAATTAACACAATTCAGAGAAGAATGAGAATATGCATAATCACTACAATGTAATATAACGCCTAATATATAATCAAAAATTATGAGACCTGTGAAGGAACAGGAAACTGTTATCCATAGATAATATTAAAAGCAGTAACTAGAAAGAGAAACAGACCCCAAGATGACTAAAATGTTAGAATTAGCAGACAAACACTTTAAATCTCTATTATATACTTGTTAAAGAATTTAATGGAAAAAAAGATGAACATGCAAATAATCTTAGCAGACAAATGGGAATTATATAAAAGAACCCAGTGAAAATTCTATCAGTATTATATCCAAAATAAAAAATTCACTGGATAATTTTAAAAGTTGACTGGCGATGATAAAAGAGACAGAGAGAAAAATGTTCAGAAAAATGAATAGAGCTTTAGTGACCAATGCAAAAAATACCACCCAGTCTAAGATATGTGCAGTTAGAGTCTCTGATGGATAGGCGACGCACAGAAAAATATCTGAGCAAATAACGGCCTAGTATTTTTCAGATTTGGTTATTTAAAAATCTGCTAAAAATATAATAAACTTGGTGAGCCCAAGCAGGATGAATAAAAAGAAAATCAACATAAGCATATCATAATCAAACCATCATAAAAACAAAAATAAAGAGGACATAAGAAAGGAACTAGAGAAAAAAGACATTACATACAGGAGAACAACAATATGAAAGATGGATGATTTCTTATCAGACACTGGAGAAAAGAAACAGTGTATCTGGAGCAAAATATTTGCAAAATATATATCTGACAAAAGACATATCCAAAATATATAAAGAATACTTACAACTCAATACTAAATAACAAATAACCCAATTTTTTAAATGGGTTAACCGAGAAGATATTTTACAAGGGAAGAAATACAAATGACCAATAACTAACTTTAAAGAAGATCAACATTACTAGTCATCAGCGAAATAAAAATCAATAAATTAATAAGGTAGCACTACATGCCCAAAAGAATGGCTAAAATTTAAAAAATTGACAACACCAGATGTTAGCAAAGACATGGTGTAAATGAAACTCGCATACATTGTTTGTGGTTGTGTAAAATGGTACCAGCATATTGAAAGAGGTCTAACACTAAACCTACACCTATACTATAACCCAGCAATTTCATTCTTAAAGTATTTACACCAGAGATATGAAAATATATTTTAAAAACGAATATGTGCAAGACTGTTCATAATACCTTTATTCATAATAGCCAAAACATAGATTCAATCCAAGAGAATGGTAAAACAGGCTGTGACATACTCAATTCAATGAAATGACACTCAGTAACAAAAGAAGAACAAATTACTGATAAACACAGTAACATTGATGCATCCCAATAACACTTTACTGAGTAAAAAGAAGCCTTAATCAAGAGTATATAACATATGATTCCATTTATATGAAATTCTAGAAGAGGTTAAATTCACGTATGAAGAAAAAAGAAAAAATAGAACACTGGCTTTTTTTTCTCTGGAAAAGTGAGAATGACTTGGAAGGGCCATAAAAGAATTTTCTGGAATGATAAAAATGTTTCATCTCTTCATAGGAAGTTAGGTTTCAGAGGTATATATATTATAAACATGTTCCATCTCTTGATAGGAATGTGGGTTACATAGGTGCATAAATCTTTAAGAACTCATTGAATTGTACATCTAAGGCCCATGCATTTTACCACATATATATTTTATGTTAAAGGGAACTATACACAAATATTGAACTGTGGTTAATTACATGCATACTGAAGTGACTGGGGTAAAGTCTACTAGTGTCTGAAAGCAACTTCGAAATGCATCAAAAATACAATGGATTCATACAGTGATATTAGGATGGATAGATGAGATAAAGCAAATAAAACTGTTAATTGTAATCTAGGTTGTGAGTATGTGAGTGTTCGCTGCACAATGCTTTTAACTTTTTGATTATTTAAAAGTTTTTATAATCAAATGTTGGAAAACAAAAAGACATTGCATTAAAACTGAAAAATGTTAAAATAATAATTTTAACACTACTCTAAACCCAAATTCTATTTCCAGTTAAAATATTCTCAAAATAGAGGCAAAATAAAGATCATTTTCAGGTAAAAGAAAAACCAGAAGTTGTCATCAACAGATCTGCTTTATAAGAAATGCTAAAGGAAGTTCTTCAAACTGAAATGATACTAGATAAGAATTCAAATTTACAGGAGCAATGAAGAGCACCAGAAATTGCAAATATAAAAGTAAATATAAAGACTGTCTTGTTTTTCATTAATTACTTTAAAAGACAACTGTTTAAATCAAAAATCCTAACACTATAGTGTGAGACTCATGAAGCATAAGATGGAAAACACTAAACCATAAAGGGCAGGGGTATAAATGGAATTATAACATTGCAAAATGCTTGCATAGTAGTAAGGCAAAGGACAATATTTTTAAAAATTTAAACACACTTTTATCCCATCCATGAATGAAAATATTCACAAGATAAATTATGAAGTATCTATTAATACACTAAACTTTAATAAGCATACACCAAATCAAAATTTGAAGAAAGCAGTAAAGCAGTGCTTCAAATAAAATTTATAGCGTTAGTAACCATGTTGTAGAATATATTACATCAGAAAAAATGAAGATTTAAAATAAGTGATATGAATTTTCATCTTAAGAACATAGAAAAAGAAGAGCAAATTACACCTGAAATAAGTAGGAGAAAGGAAATAATAAAGATAACAGAAAGCAACTAAATAGAAAGCAGAGAAGCAAGAGAAAATTAACAAATCAAAAGTTGATTCTGTAAAAATATTAATAAAATCAATAAGCTCCTAGCAGGACATGTCAAGAGAAAAAGAGGAAACATACAAATTTCCAATATCAAGAATGAAATAGGAATATTACTAAAGATTCTACAGACATTATAAAGATAATGAGATATTATGCCAATATTTTGACAACTTAGTTGAAATAATTGTTAAATTTTGTCAAATGCTTTTTCTGCATCTATTAAGGTAATCTTAATTTTTTATTACTGAAAAATACAATTTAATAAAAGTAGCATAATAGAAAATAAGAAAAATTGTATAATTGTTACGCAAATTGAATTCATTATAAAAATACTATCCCACAAAAAAAATTCCATTACTTGGTTATTTTATTGGTGAATTTTACCAACATTTAAGAAAGAAAAAATTTTAATCATACACAAACTTATTCAAAAGATAAAAGAAGAGGAAACATTTTCAAGATGGTTTTGAGATCTACATACCTTTATTACTAAAGCCTAATAAAGATATTATGAAAAGTAAATTAGAAACCTATACTTTTTATGAATATAAACACAAAAATCTATAACAAAATATTACCAAATGGGATCCAGCAAAATATGAAAAGGGTAATACATCATAACCAAGTAGAGCTCATCTGAGAAATGCAAAGTTGGTTTAGCATTCAAATTTGATGTTATTTACCATATTACACGATAAGGAATAAAAAGTATAGTTATCTAAATTGTTGCAGGAAAAGTTTTGATACACTGTAACAACTATTCATGATGAAAATATGCCATCTGACAAAGGGCATCTGTGGAAAACAGTCATGTCCCACATGAATGAAGTATTGAATACTACCACTAAAACAAGCCAATGAGGCAAAGATGTCCACTTTTACCACTTCTATTCAACATGGTAATGAAGGTCCTAGCCAGAACAGTAAGACAAGAAAAGGCAATACATGGTGTAAAAATTGGAAAGGAACCAGTAACACTGTCTATACTGATAGGCAAGAAGAATTTTTATTAAAAGTCCTAAAAAAAAATCTACAAATCAACAATTAAAGTTAATGAGTAAATTTAGCAAGGTAACAGGATACAAAATCAATATATAAAATCCATTGTATTTTACGTATTAGCAGAAAACATTAAGTGGTAAAAAAAATTTTAATTTCATTTTAATAGCATCAAAATATAAAATGCTTAGAAATGAATTTACCAAAGACACGCAAGATCTCTACACTGAAATTTATAAAGCATGGATTAGAGAAATTAAAGAAGACTGAAATTAACTGGATAGATGTACCATGTTTATGGATTATAGGACTCAATATTTTTAAGATATTAGTTTTCTACAAATTTATGTACAGAATCAACACATTCCTATCAAAATCCTAGCAGGCTATTTAGAGAAACTGATTATAAAATATACATGAAAACGCATAAGATCTGGAGTAGGCTAAACTGTCTTGAAATTGGAGAGCAAAGCTGGAGCACTCAATTCAAGGTTAACTATAAAGCTAGAGCAATCAACATAGTGATTTTTGACATGATGATGGACAAGTAGAATAAGAGAAGAAAATAGAGATACCAGATCAAGAGATAAGGAGTCTTGGAAAACTTGGCAAACAAGACTCTTGCAAAGAGTGCTCAATGAGAAAAGCAAAGTATTACAGCAAATGTTGCTAGAACAACTGGGCTAATAAATACCAATCAACCAATCTCAAGCTCTTCATCTTGTTGTACATAAAATTAGTTTGCAATCAATTATAGACAAAAATTGAAACCACACAACTTCAAAAAAATATTGGAATATATCTTTGTGACTTGGTTTAAGCACAGATTTCTTAGAATGTAAAAACGCAAACTATAAGTTAAAAAATTGATAAATCACACTTTATCAGCATTTAAAGCTTTTGCATTTCAAAATTCACTGCTTGAAAACAAAACAAATAGGTAAGTAACAGACTAACAGAAAATATTTATAATACATCTATCTGACAAAGGGCTTTAGCCATAATATATAAAATCCTACAAATAATAAAAGACAAACAATATAATTTTTAAAACTCATGAAGGAGTTGGACAGACCTTCATAAAAGAAGATACAAAAACAGCCAGTAGCATACTGAAATGTGCTAAATATCACTAATCATTAGGGAAATGCAAATTAAAATCATAGTGAGGTACCATTTTACAACTACTAAAATGGCTATAATTACAAAGATTAATGCTATCAACATTAGTGAAGATGTGGAGCAAATGAAACACTCATATATTTTCAGGAGGAGTGTGCAATGGCACAGCCACTTTGGAAAACAGTTTGGTGTTTTCTCACACAGTTATCCATGTGACCAAGCAATTATATTCCTAAGCATTTACCAAAGATAAATAAAAAATGTATTCACATAAACTTGTACAAGAATTATCACAATAGTTTTCTTCATAGTAGCCCCAACAGAAAAATGGACAATGACTTACAGTATATTAATGTAAAGAAATATTACTGAGTAGTTAAAAAAAAAAGATTTAACTGTTGATCCACAACAATATGGAAGAACTTTAAAAAGTCAAAGAAGCCAGACACACAGTATTTATAAAATAAATGTTATGGTATATGAGCTCATTTATCTGTAAATCAACTGTAAATCAGGAAAAACTAATCCATGGGGAAAAATCAGAATGGTGGTTGTCTCTTAGGGAGTGGGGATGGGAACTGCCTAGAAAGGAACTTTATGGAATGAGGGAAGTGTGCATTATATAGGCATATGTGTTTGTCAAAAGCCTTATATACTGATTTGTGTATTTCACTCTATGTAAATTTAACTTGAATAAAACAATTCTATGCAAATATTGAACTCTAGTTAGAAAGTTTGCTTTCACAGTGGTCTGGGTCTGGGCATCTGAACTTCAACACTAAAGGTGACCTTCACATGGTGTTGCTTGAGAAATACTACTGTATCCTTACTACCTTTATCTTATGTCAGGTCACTTGTCTCAAATCACTCTCAAATGTAGTTTCTTACCTACCTTGCAGCTAGAGAGACCATACCACTTAAGCTGTGGTCTGCATGGGGACCAATAGCATCAGCATCACTGGAGGACCATTGGACATGCAACATCTCACGCACCAACTCTGACCTACTCTGTAGGTTAACAAGCTCCTCATATGAATCCTATGCACATTAAAGTCTGAGAAGCATTGCCTTACACCTCACAGAGGCAATAGTGAAGGTTACATAAAATATTAGATGAAGGCACAGTGCCTGGCACATAATAGGGTGGCGGAGATGTGACAACCAGGATAAAAGAACCTGTAATGGGAAAGAACCCCTTTTAAAGTTGGTGTTTCTTAAATCATGTTCCATTAAGTATTGGTGTTCCATGAATTTGCAAGGCAAACACTGGAGAAAATAACTCAATTTTCCAAGTATTAGTTGAGAACAACAACATGTGTTTGTATCTAGCTGTTCTCCATAAAAAGGGATCCGAGGCAGCACTGATAAAGAGGATGGAAAATACTGAAACATAATCTACACCTGCTGAGACTATAAGCAGCCTAGCAGCCCAACAAGATGAAGCAACCTTGTCCTGGCTTTCCCTCTTCACTCTAATCTTGTCCATCTGTCTAAGCAGGTGGGGCCTTGTAGGCATTGAGTCATCATGGCTGCTCAGCTGTCAGTCAACTGCTTGAGGGTGCCTACATGGGGCTTCTAATATTTATTTATTTCTACCGGCTGTTAGTTCTATACACAATCTTAGCTAAAAGGCAGAGAAGTGATTCTACTAGTCATTATTTCTAACAATGAGTAAAATGTACCATATTCAGATCTTTTTCTCAAGAGAGAAAAGAGTAGACATTAATAACACCAAGAAAAAAGGATTGTGAACATATGAAATATGGACTTTTCTATTTCTCAAAGTGTGGCATGTTTCTCTTGTAACAAAAAGAGAAGAAATCAATATGCTGAAAATAGTGTCCTCACACTACATTTAGATTCACCTAAACAAAGTGCAAACTTTGCCTTGCTCTGATGCAAACTATATTTCATTGGGTTTTTGCTCTTTCATGTTGCTCCTGGTTATACTAATACTTTAAAGTGTGTTGCATTTTAAAAGTTATTCTTGGATACTATGTATCTCAGACTGGTTAAGCAGCACTGGTTTTGATGTAATGTCATGTCTTTTTCCCCATGAGATAAAGATTCGTCAGGACTTGAAAACCCTCTTAGACCCTGGTGGTTACTCCCAATGTGATGCCCATGAGCAGGCTGAGAGGGGAGAGAGAGTTAAATCGAAAACTTCTAATTAAGAGCAATTAATATTACCCAAATTATCAGCCAAGATGTAAGGAATGGGGAATTTCCACCTGGTGTTTGGGTCTCTCAGGCCATTTCTGGAGTTCTGTGAAAACAAAGATAAAGGTGAGTGGGAAGCTTAGTCCTCAAGGTCACCTTGACCTCCTCCTTCAATAAACTCTCACACAGCAAACAGTCTATCACACAATTCAAACAGTTTAGTGGCAATTTCTCTTCTGACTATGAAGGCAATAGAAGTCCCTTGAGAGATAATTTGGAAAAATCAGAGAAATTATTAAGAACAAAATAAAGGGGGCCTGCAATCCCAGGAAAATTAAATAGATAAACCATTTAATTATTTTAGACTCTTTGGTGCTGTTTACTTATTTTCCCTCTGTTTTTGTCCTTACCAGTTATAGTGGAACTCCTCACTGGAACAGATTATAGATGAGATTTCTCTTATCTCCTTCACAGTGCCCATCGCAGGGCTGGCCACAGAGCAGAGACTGACACCCAATGGTACTGTCTGTCCTGAGGAACTTACTGCATCTTTGACAGATACTCACCTGCAAGAGGATGTCCCCTTGAAAGAGGTCCAAGCCTGCAGCTGGAAATGGAATTTTTTTTAAAAAACAATATTTGAGTGAACATTATTAAAAGGCATCTTTCATAATAAAATTAATCTTTGCCATTATAAATCTTTGAATATTAGTCTTTATGTGGCAAAACTTTTCGAAACAATGCAAAAATTCCAGTTGAGCAAATATGAATGGCCAATGAATTGTCATAGCCTCTGTTTTCAATTTTGGAACAATAAATCTTGTCTAAGAATCTTAAAAGTAAGAGATAAGTTAGAAGGGATTTTATTGATCACTGACTATAAAAAAGGGATTTGAGGCAGCACTGATAAGGAGGATGAAAACTATTGAGAGAATGGCTGGGGGTGGTGGCTCACGCCTGTAATCCCAGCACTTTGGGAGGCCGAGGTGGGCAGATCACCCGAAGTCAGGAGTTTGAGACCAGCCTGGCCAATGTGGTGAAACCCCTTCTCTACTAAAAGTACAAAAATTAGCTGAACTTGGTGGTGCACACCTGTAGTCCCAGCTACTGAGGATGCTAAGGCAGGAGAATTGCTCAAACCCAGGAGGTGGAGGTTGCAGTGAGCCATGATCGCACCACTGCACTCCAGCCTGGATGAGAGAGCCAGACTCCATCTCAAAAAAGAAAAGAAAAATATTGAGAGAAATGGAGAAAAAAATAGAGTCCAGCGACATGAAGTGATGTACTATGTAATCCAGGGGCCAAGTGAGCATCGAAATTCCTGCCTTCCCATTCAGGGCTCTTTCTGCCCCTGTACCATTTTGCCTCTTGTCCCAGGGTAAATGAATGTATTCTGCTCTTTCCCATGAAAAAACGATGATACCCTCCAAAACCAAGCTCAAGGTGCTGCCCACGTCATAAGGAAGACCAGAGGATTGTGGACAGATCCATTCAAAACCATACCTCCAAACATCTGTTCTCAGGTGCTTAGCAGAATACACTCTCCCACTGCTGGTATTGCTTAATCCTGGCCTCATCCTGTTTCAGTAAGCAAGATTCTTAAAAGTGAAGATCTTTGTGGGAAAATTTCTCAAGCATTAAAAGAGCATCACTTATCATAACTCTCATGTGACAAGCAACATTTTCTGTAAAATGCAACAACTTCAGACAGAATTACTGGATTGTACTTCATTCTGAGGACAGCCCTGATTTACAGGCCAGGAAACCAAAGCACAGATTAATTACCACAGTCTCACAAGCCAACAGAGGCCCCATTTGGCAAAGCCAATGGCTCATTCAGAAACCAGCTCCATTTATACATAGGACACCAAGGAGGTGTTAGGTATTAGCAGTCATCATGATTTCATTTGCCAGTGACTAACTAGGGCTATCCCTGCATCACTCCCTTCCTCATGCACACATTTGCTAGGTTGCTTAACCTCCTTAGCCCTGACCTATTCATATGCTAGCAGTGCAATTAAACAACCACAAACAGCAATGACATCACTGTACCACTGTCAGTAGGACCCAGATTTGAATAATCTTTTAAATAAAAGGACTTTGTTCTGGTCCATCTATTCTTTCATTGAGAATAGTTCTACTATTTGTTTGTCCTGAGCAAAAATCTGTATTTCCTGACACCTGGTCTGGATTATAATGGAATTGAGGGAGCTCTTCCAGAGTGAAGTGAATGAACCCACTCAGATTTTGGCCCCAGTGGTCAATGAGAATGGATGGGGTCATGGGGGGCAGGGAGAACTTCCCAAAGAAATGCACATCCAGTGAAAGCAAGCCTCAATCTATTCATTATCCAGTTTGTTCATGTGGTGCGCACTTATTAAATGCCTAATGTGTCTGAAGCATTTTTCTAGATGCTGGGACATAGCAGAGAATAAAACAAAGTCCTTAAGGAGATGACACTCTTGATTGGGGGAAGAGGGAGACATACAAATAAACAAATAACTGTAAAGTATGACAAATGGTGAAAAGTACAATAAAAAAGAAACAAGTGAAAGGTAAGGTGGGAAAGAGTGCTGAGGTGAGATAGGTTTGCTATTTTATTAAAGAGTGGCCAGGGAGGGCCCCCCAGAGGAGGTGGCATTTTAGCAGAAATATGATAGAGTAAGGGAATGAAGGAAGTGTGGTGGAGGTAAAGGCAACACCAGATAGAAAGGTCCTGTGGCAGGAAAGCCTTGATGTCTTAGGGCAGTGGTCCTAAACTCGAGCATCAGAGTCCCCTGGAAGGCTTGGTCAACACAGGTTGATGAGCCCCCACCCTTGGATTTCTGGTTCATTAAGTCTGGGGCGAGGCCTAAGAATGTTCATTCCTAAGAAGTTTACTGATGCTGCTGGCTGGGGGACAACACATTGAAAATCACTTCCTTACAGGAGTAGCTGTGCAGTCAGGGTGGCTGGAGAGCTCAAGTGGGAAGAGGAAGAGTAGTCACAAACCCTGTTTCAGCAGATCGACTCACACTCTAATGTGCATAGAAACCACTTGGGTCTGTCAAATTGGAGATGCTAATTTGGTAGGTCTGGGGTGGATCCTCAAATGCGGCATTTCCAAGAGAAAGCTCTTGAGCGACACAAGTCACTTTGGCCTGTGGAACACACTTTGGGAATCAAGGCTCTAAGGCCTTTACTTTGTGTTGGAGGAGAAGTCATTAGAAGGTTGGAGCAGAGAAATTACATGATCTGAAGGATATTAAAGGAAGAGTTCTATGTTGTGCAGAATAGTCTGTAGGGAGCAAAGGCAGAAAAGGAAGCACAGTTATGAGGCCCCTCAAAGGACCAGGTCGGATATGAGGTGGCTGACCAAGGTGGGGACAGTAAAAGTACTGAAAAGTCTCAACTGTGGTATGATTTGAAAGTAGATCTAGGCCGGGCATGCCGGTGGCTCATGCCTGTGGCTCATGCCTGTAATTCCAGCACTTTGGGAGGATGAGGTGGGCGGATCACAAGGTCATGAATTCAAGACCAGCCTGACCAACATGGAGAAACCCTGTCTCTACTAAAAATACAAAAACTAGCCTTGCGTGGTGGTGGACACCTGTAATCCCAGCTGCTTGGGAGGCTGAGGCAGGAGAATGCCTTGGACCCGGGAGGCGGAGGTTGCAGTGCACTGAGATTGTGCCACTGCACTCCAGCCTAGGTAACAGAGCAAGACTCCATATCTTGGGAAAAAAGAAAGGAAAAAGAGAGAGAAGAGAAGAGAAGAGAAGAGAAGAGAAGAGAAGAGAAGAGAAGAGAAGAGAAGAGAAGAGAAGAGGGAAGGAAGGAAGGAAGGAAGGAAGGAAGGAAGGAAGGAAGGAAGGAAGGAAGGAAGGAAGGAAGGATCAAGTAGATCTAATAGCATCTGCTGACAGATTTTGCATAAGGTATGACAGAAAGACAAGAGTTAGGGGCAACTCTAAGATTCTGAGCTTAAAATCTAGAAGGAGTGAGTTACATTTACTGAAATGAAAAGGACTGAGAGGAGCAGGTCTTGGGGTGGAGGATAAGAAATGTTAAGTCAGCCTTGTGAGGCAAAAAGAAGATGGTGAAAGGTGGCAATTTTCTCTATATGATTTTCACCATCAATTTACGGTGTTAGAATCTGGCCATATGGCTAACCCAATCAATCCTGGTGGCTTGGTTGAAATGGCCTAAAAAAAAGATTACATGGTAATGAGATTTCTTCACTGGGGTCAAAGTTCAGAGGTGGTGGTGGGCCTGAAGAGTACAAAATGACAAAGAGGTAAAGAATTACTTTTATTAGATAGATAAGGATGAGATTAGAAAACTCTAAAATTCAAATCCCAGTCCTGTTGTAAAATACATCAGATTCTCTGAACTGTTTACACAATGGCTGACTCTAAAAAGAGATATTTTAGTGCCTGGCTCTGAAGTCTTGGCACTCATTCATGCATTCACCCATTTACCTTCCTAAACTATTTCTGCTCTGCCTATGCAGCCATTCTCCAGCCATTCCAATTAAATATCAACTAACTGGCTTCTCTGTGAGTGAGAGAAAGCCAGAAAAATTGACCCTTAGGTATAGGTATTTTCATTTTGTAGTCTTCATATAGCACTGAGCTATTAAGGTACGGGCTGCAAGATCTGGAAGTGAGCCCCGTCACTGCTACCTATGATCCTGAGCAGGTCACTCTAACCATGAGAAACCACTTGCTCCTCCCCCCAAAACATGAAAACAGCACTTACTCCACAACAAGACTGGACAAATAAAAATATCATGGCCAGTGGAGGGGTTGGGTTTTGTTTCCCCACTAAATATAACCAGAGGCTTATTCTTATATTTTTCTTTAACAATCAGAATAATTATCTATTTGCTTTCCTTTTCTTCCAAATACAAATTGGAAAAATAAATTTTTTATAAAGAGAAACTTGTTATGTATCTAGATCCATTGAGGACTCCCTAGCTCTCCTAGAATGTCTGGTCTAACTGTCTTCTCTTTCCACATTTTTATCTTTCAGAAAATGCAATTTCTCACAAAGCATCAATAAATATTTCTCCCCCAAAGAATCACAATACAGTATTATGAAGGAAAGTGCTTTTCAGTAATCCCATCACTGGGTTTTAAGTAATTTCAATACTTTAATAATGCAAAAATTGAGCTCACCTAAATTGATTTCTGAAATATCCTTCTGTTCACCAAAGTCTGCATCATGTACTGTTAAAAGTGAGGAGAAAAAATATTATTAGCCTTGCTGAACGAAAAAACTTTAAAAACACTCTCTGTGCATTTGAACAAATTCTTACCATTTTCTTTAGGAAGATACTTAATCTGAAAAAAAATAAATATACAGAAAATGGATAACGTATACTAGAATTAATATTTCTAAATATCCAAAAAGCAGGACTCTACTTACCGATACAGCTGCTATGTGGGCAAAAAACAAGGTAAAGGAGAGAATGCATGTGGATCTAGTCCAAGCCATTGCTGCGAGTGAGCTGATTTTAGCAGACACCTTGTCATAAATACCTTTTAGACTTTACCCTGACAGTTGTATTAGAAACTTTGACCCTTCCATATGTACCGTAGTGCTAAAAAAGGTAGTCAAAGATAACAGCATTGACTCTTTCGAGGACAGACACTAAGTTTACCTTAAATGCTTAAGCTTCAGAGACTGGGGAAAAGTTTGAAAAATTAATACTGAAATGAGCATATAAGAAGTAGTAACATTCCTAGAGGGCAGCAATAGCCATTCATATAATATAACAGAAGATCCTCGTAACAATAAAAATAAAAATAATTCAAAATTTTATTATTAAGTATTTAATTCAAATACAATATAAATTCAAATTTTATGGAACTGTTACAAAGCAATTATTGAAGGACATAAAAAAAACCTGACTCTTTCTCTATATATACATATATGAAATATTAATAGATTATTTCAATATTAATCTATAAATTCATTTTCATTCTAGTAAAAAACCTAACAGGGTTTTCAGTGGAATTTGTCAAGCTGACAAATGGTTCAATTCACATGAAAGAGTAAACCTTGAGGAATAGATAAGAAAATTCTGAAAAGGATGAATAAAGAGAAAAGAATCGCCCTAAAAGAATATCAAGAACTTTTGTAAAGTTACAGTAATTAGAGTGTAATAGTTCCAAAAATAAAGACAAAATGAATCTATAGCCTGGAATAGGTAATATCCAAATAGATGCAAGCACATGTGGGGCTTTTGTGTATGAGAGGAACCAAACAGTCAAGAGGGAAATCCTGGTCTCTTTCATAATAATGTTGGAATAATTGCATTTCCATATGAGGAAAAACATTAAATGTTCATCTGACACCATTCACAAAATAAATTCTAGATAGATTAAAATGTAAATATGAAAATATAAAATTTGAAAAGAAAATATAGGAACATATTTTAACCTTGATTTCAAGAAAGATTGCTTGAACATGAAAAAAACATAGAAATTATAGAGGAAAAGAATAATACATTTGACTATATCAAAATTTAAACTTCTTCATGGCAAAAACATAACATGATTAAAAGACAAGCCACAGATGAGAGACGATATGTATAGTGCATATAATTGAATAAGAATAAGTATTCAGGATATGTAAAGAATTTCTACAAATCAATAACAAGAAAAAGAGATTATCTAAGGAAATAATGAACAAACAATATGAGTAGCTAATTCACAAAAAACCCAGATGGCCAATATACATGTAAAAAGGTTTTTAGCCTCATAAGTAATCAGAAAATATATAAATTCAAATAGCAGTAAAATACCCACCTCACCTCAAGCTAAGATTGGCATAAATTAAGAAGACTGACAATATCAATGTCAACAAGAAGGTAAGAAAATAGGAAATCTAGTAGGACATCAATTTGATGCTATCTAATGAAGTTGAAATGTGCACAGTTCATAGAATAGAAACATCACTCCTAGGTCTATATGCTAAAGGAACTCACACATATGTGCACAAAATTCCACAGAATATATTCACTGAAGGTTTTTTGTGTTATAGTAAAGAATGGGGAAAATGTGTTTATACTAAAAGAAAAGATAAATTATGGAATATATTCAGTCATGCACAGGTAAATTAACAATTGGCTCTTTTAAAAAAAAGTAAAAACAAACAAGCAAACAAACAAAACCAAGGCTTTATTTGTAGTGTTTGTTGATTTCCATGGTCAATTTCAAGCTACCAACATCATGTCACTGAATGCAGCATTGAGAAGAGATGTACACAGTGGGCTCCATCTGCCCCAGCACAATATTAAATATATGCACACACCCAGCCTATTCTTGCCTGCACCAGGTATAAGAATCTTTGGTATTAGAGCGATCTTCAAGGTCTAGAGCCTGCATCTCTCTACCTCAGACTTACTACTAGGCAGGTGGGCTAGTCCTGCTATCAAAAAAGCATTTCCTGTCACAAAAGACTTTTAGAAGGTGAACAGTAGAGCTTCTCGAGCTGTAAAATAGGAGGCATGTCAACTGGGGTCCTACTTCTGATGGGGAGGTCTATGGCTGATTTTTGTTTTACCTAAGCCACTGATGGTGAGCTGATAAAAGGCCATCTCCCACTGTCTCTAACCACTACAAGCCACTAATATTACCTTTTTAAATGAAACAAAACAAAACAAAACAAAACAAAAAACTAAATTTGCTCAACAGCTGCAATGACTTAAATGAGCAACTACAATCCATACCATTTAAAAATTGGGCAATAATCAAATTTTAAAATTGGGCAACATCATAAGAATAATTGGCTTTAAGTATCAGGGTGGAAAACATATGGGACTTTTATTTCTTAAATGTGTTGTTTAATTTTTCTCAAATTCTGAAGCAATTATGGTAAAATTGAATATTTGTTAATCTTGGAATCCAGGAAGTAGGAGTTTGTTATTTTCTAAAGAAACAGGCAGTGCTGTTGCTTTGGTACACCTCTCTACTAAATCTCAGGTATTAGGATTTCAAACAGGCAATAGTGAAGCTGCTTAATTCTCTCCACCTTCTCTTGCTTCCAGCCAGATGTGTTTTTATCTTTCCCTGCCTTCTTAAACTTATCTGAATGATTTTTTTACAACAATGGCTTTGGGATCAGATAGGCAGGAATTCCACCTCTACCATTGACTAGCTATGGCAATTTTAGCACCTACTTTCTATGTGTAGAATGGATAGTGGTGCCTACTTCATGGTGCCAATGTAAAGATTCAATAAGATAACATATGTAAACCACAGCTACTAGAAACATAGGAAGCACTCAATAAACTGCTCTTTCTACCTGCTAGTTAGCAACTGCCTCCTAGCACAACATGGGTAACAAAAACAGCTCAGTCCACTCCTTGCTCAGTGGAATCTCCAGTGGTGAGAACATAGGTCTTCAGCAGACACAACCTGCCCCCAATTATTTTATTGTCACAATCTTAATGGCAGGTGTTAATTAGTTACCAGCTATTTGCAATCCTAGTCACTTCTTCATTGTGTCAGGGTATCAGATGAGTAAGGCTGGGGCCTTAAGTCCTTCATTTGAAGGGTTTATGGCTTTTCAGTTTAAAGAAGATTATGCACTCTGAGGTCAAGGTCCATGCTTTATTTCCTGTATCTGCCCCAGTGTTTGGAAACATAGTAGGTAATAAGTTATCATTTTAACTGAAAAATAGTAAACAGAATTTTCTCTGAAGGTATTGGATGGGGTGACTTGCTTTGATCTCAGGCAGGGCATTTCATAAACTGACCAGTTGAGAAAGTGGTCTGAAGCTTGGAGGAAGAAAGTCATTAATAGGCAGAAAATGGAAAACCCTCCCCAGCTATTTCCACACCCTCTCCAGCTTCATAAAAGTTCAGGCCAGGAGTTGGGCTAAGAGACTTGCAAAGTCCTCTCACCCCAACCATTTCTCAAGGATGTTCTCTGCCCTCTTTCTACTCTATTGCAGGATACCAATTCCTTCTGCTTCACTCGCAGAGTTCTGCCTTCAACCAGCTGTCTGCTGACCTGAAACACAACAGTCCTTGTTGTTCCTCCCAAGGCAATCAACATATTAACAGGGGCCCAAAGGTGTATAGAGCAAGAGTCGGCAAACTTTGCCTGTAAAGGGCAAAAAGAATATATGTCAAGCATTGTGGGCCATATGAGCCCTGTTGTAGCTATGTAACTCTCCTGTTATATGTAGCACAAAGTAGCTGTGGACAATAATGTAAAGGTGTGAATATGGCTGTGTTCCCATAAAACTTCATTCACAAAAACAAAGCAAAGGGTCATAGTTTGCTGACCCCTGGGTTTTAGAGAATAACCTTCAAGATGGTGGAAATTGAGATGGTGATAATAATTATAAAAGAAGCAGTAGCAGCAATCAACATGTACATAGTACTTACTGTGGGCCAGGCAGTTTTCCAAGTATCTAAGGGTAATTACCCATTCAATCCTCACAACAATCCTGTGAAGAAGGCACTATTATTATCTCCATTTTACATATTAAGAAACTGAGATGAAGAAAAATTAAGAAACCTTCTCAAGGTCATGCAGATCCTGAACAATCTTCCTAAATTCCACCTGAGAGGCAGTTCTTTACACCTGTAACTGGCCCTTGACAACCCAGGAGTGAGGCCTCTACCATCATGCTGTAGCATGCAGTTCCCTGGTTTCACATGGTTCCATCTCCAGTAGTTTACTAAGAAGACTGAAACCCGAGGGAAACAGTGCCCAAGCTATAGATTCCTTCAAAATCCTCTGGATGGCTTGTTGAAGTATAAATTTCTTGGCTTGGAATTTGAAAATCCTGACTCATGTCAAATGGTGAGCTCCAGGGATCTGCATTTTTAATAAGCACCCTGTGACTCTGATGCAGGTAGTCTGTGGAACACACTTTGATGAATAGGACACTGTGGAATTTGCATCAGTCAGATGCTTCCACTCTCACTGTGGTTATTGAATAGCTTTCCTGTGATTCTCTTTTTATAAGAAAATCAAAAGATCATAGAACCCTCAGTTTCCTAGTAGGGAATATATAGATGTTAAGAATTAGAGAGATCATCCACACAGAAGTCCACTTCAGAAGGCCTCTGGGAAACATCCCCTGTGCAGTGTTGTGGTTTGAGGACCTGCATTTTCAACAAGCTTGGGGGTTATTTCTATTTCTATTTGCATGCTGACCTTGGCAGGCAACTGTGATTTGAAGTGTGTACAGACACCACTCCCAGTGACTGGAGAGGCAAGGGGGACTTCTTACTCAGCTGGGCACTGAGGACCCTAATAAGCCACTCTTTAGGGCCAGGTGGCATTCAGTGGGTTTGGTTTCAACATTTTCCCTTTTATAGAACCCAAAGAACACACTGTTATCTTTCTCTTATCACATAAGGAAGAATCAGACAAGCAGCTTACTTTACCTTTTCCCAATTCTCTTTCTACTTATCGAACCCTCATAAAGTATTTAAACTGAAGCCAACTCAGCTGTGAGCTACAAGGTTTTCCCCTGATTTCAGGAAAAGTCTCCAGCCTCTGCTAATTAGAGGGATTATCACTGCTCACGCAGCCTAGTTGGACTGTGACATCTGGGAGAGAATACTTAACACGTGGGAAGAGTGAAGGGCAGACACAACGGAGCTGGGCTTTTCTCTGAAAGGAAATGTGATGCCTATGAAGACGTTTCTCTACTGCTTCTGAAGTAAGGGTACGAGGAAATAGGCTTAAGTTGCAAAAGGGACACTTGATTGTTATTTATAAAGCCCTTCCAGGGCATCTGAGGATTCTTGGATCCTAAAGTGTTTTAAGGAGGGAGACAATATTAGTCATAGAATGCCATGGCTGCAGGCTGGGTATGAGGTAGGCACGGCCAGATGAAAATTTGCACAAAGGGGTGGTATTGGAGAAAGAATGGGTAGGGCTTGGTTTGGGGATTTTTTTGTTTGTCCTAGAAAAGTCATTCAGTTTTGAGGTCTTTTAATGGAAGCAAGATGATAATAAGTTACACATGAAACTTGATCCAGCCAACAGGAATTTTAGCCACTTAAGAAAATAAATAGTATCTGTAATCCCATTTCCCTTTGAAAATGACAAAATTGTTTTTGGTACAGCTGATTCTTTTAAGCAAGTGGACAACAGCTGTGTTTCGGGCCAATTGCATTATCTGCCACTGAGGAATCTCAGTTGAAGTAACAAGGGGAAGGTGATTGGAGGCCTGTTGGGGGCATTTTTGGAAATTCTCAGAGTAATTGGTCAAAGTTGATAGACTGGCAAAGGAGGCTTCCTGAGTTGGTAGCAGGTGAGATTATACTCATATTCTGAAGCAAATTTTAAAATATAAGTTTACCTTTTAATTGCCAATGATGGGAGTGGGAAGACTGCAATGGCAGCCACTTTCTAAAACAATGTCACATATTATACTAATAAGGACAGCTTTGCCCAAACATGCAAGCAAGAGTGTCAGTCACCGATGACCTGTGAGTAGATTTGTTACATTTCTTTACATACCAGGAAAGAAAGAAAGCTATTAATAGTTACACCTTGGTTTTTCAGTTGAATTTCTGGGAACAGGAGTTTGCCAACTCCCTTCTAAGTTCCATAGCTTGAATGGCATTTCTTATTAAAATAACAGCAATTATTATAATATGCAGAGGAGTTATTAGGTGCTTATTACACGGCAGGCACTGTGTAAAGTGTCTTACGTAGGTTATCTCATTTAATTCTCATAACAATCACACAAGAATTGTTTCTCTCAATTTATGAAAGACTGAGCTTAGTCTAGTGCTCAGAACCTGAAAAAGGTCAAAATAGAGAGATTAGCTAATAATGTGTTTCTTTTCATAGGTCAGTCTCCATTCTCAGTTGAGTAGCTAGACCAATGTATTGATGCATGTGTTCATTCATTCATGCATTCATTCATAACATTTTTACTCTGTGCCAAACATTGTATTAGGCACTGAGGAAACAGTCATGGCCCAGGCAGACACTGTTACTGCCCTCACAGAGCTTAGATAAAGATGGGGGAGGCAAGTGCCCACCAGCATTTTAGTAGATCCCAAAGTAAGGTGGATCAACAGGTAAACAGATGAACAAGCTATGATATATTCACAGATTTCCATAAAATTCTACTAGAATAAAATACACAGCAGAATACTGTCACCATGGACTACTACTCAGCAATACAAATAATTGAACTACAAATACAGCTAACAGTATGGATACATCTCAGAAAGTGTTATACTAAGAGACCAGACACAAGACCATATGGTGCATGATTTCACCAACATAAAATACAAGAAAAGGCGAAGCTATAATAATAGAATCCAGATCAGCAGTTGCCAGTGGCCAGAGGTTGGGAGTGGAAGGAGATTTGACTACAAAGACAAGAGGAAATTTTGGGGGTGATGGAAATGTTCTATATCTCGACTGTGTTAGTGGTTACACATTGTAAAAGTTTGTCACAACTCATGGAATTGTACATTTAAAATTGGCAATTTTCTTGTATGTAAGTTACACCTTATTAAAGTTAACTTTACAAAAAATTAGGGACCCTGGGAGCCATATCCCACCTCTTCCACTGCCACACCACGTAGCATTGGGCAAAACACTGAATTTGTGTTTTTGTTTCTTCTTTTCTTAACATGTGCTAAGGAGACCTTGTCTGTCTCTCTTATTACTAGGTCAAGAGAATTTCAAATGTGCAAGTAAAAGGCTTTGCAATGTATTAGATGCTATGTAAATTTGTAACTTCATTGTTATTGTTCCCTCACTGAGGACTATGCTTTGATGATTCTCAGAGGTCTAGAGTCTATTTATTTTGATGGATTTCATAACATTTTGGTTTTGATCTACTTGTAAGAAGGGCAGCCTTGGAGGCTGAGCCAGGGCTTTGTGGTTCCAGGTCAGCATGTTCTAGGGAAGACCCAACCCTTGGCTCTGGATTTGGCCCATCAAGCGGCTGAGCAGATGGCAACAAGATCTTTGGAAGCTTTTTGCCAATAACCACACATCCCAAAATAATCAACAAGTCCATGTCCCCTGTGTGACTGGATGAGAAACCCATGCTGAGGGTGATCTGAGCAGAGTCTGCTTATAGAACAGAATGAGCAACTGATGGTTAGCTTTGTGGTTAGAAACCTGCTTGATTCTCATCCAAGGATTTATCTCCTTGCTGCTGGCTGTTTTCCTGAAGAAGCAAAAATGTGTTGTCCATTCTGCAAGCAATTCTTCTCCCACCAATTTTTATTTTATTTTCTTTATTTTAGAGCTCAGTATGCTACTTATTTCAAAACTGTTCACACCGTAAAGAAACATGAGTAGCACAGATAAATCCATCTTGACATATCCAGTCAGTATTTGATTAGGTCAACAACATGTACTTGGGCCCATACTGGATGCTAAGAGGGAAACTAAGAAGAGTATTGAACTTTCCTTGTTTTCAAGGCCTTTAAATGTAATTTTTCCTGAAAGTACAGTCTCTTCATTTACTGAGTCGGTGGCAAAAAAATGCTATGACATTAAAACATGTCCATTATGAAATTAATCTTTCTAGGGCCGGGCACAGTGGCTCAAGCCTGTAATCCCAGCACTTTGGGAGGCCGAGACGGGCGGATCACGAGGTCAGGAGATCAAGACCATCCTGGCTAACACGGTGAAACCCCATCTTTACTAAAAAAAAAAATACAAAAACCTAGCCGGACGCGGTGGCGGGCGCCTGTAGTCCCAGCTACTCGGAAGGCTGAGGCAGGAGAATGGCGTAAACCCGGGAGGCAGAGCTTGCAGTGAGCTGAGATCCGGCCACTGCACTCCAGCCTGGGCGACAGAGCGAGACTCCGTCTCAGAAAGAAAAAAAAAAAAAAAGAAATTAATCTTTCTTTAATTTAAAAATATAAAAAGAAGAAAAGAAAAATCACTATGAATGCCACTGTTGACTTATGCTTTGATCCTTTGATAATTTTATTATTTATATAGACATATTTTATAATAATATAAAATTTATCCACTTACATTTTGACCATTAGGGCTTTCAAAGAGTCACTGAGTTGGAGTGTCACTCATTTTTCCTAAATTACCCTTCTCAGGAGCATTTATCAGTGCTCAATTCTCCCCCAACAGATACTGACCAAGGCGGAGCCCCATCAAAATATCGTGGGTTGCCAGATGTCTCAGCTTTTAAAAGTAATGCTTATTAAGTTAGTTTATATTTACAATTCATAATTAATACAAGAAAATTGGAAGAGAAAACACTAGAAAATGCTAACTTTAATCTCAAAGTAACCACTGTCAGCATCTCGGCATGTGTCCTAGATTATTCCTCCATGCCTATTTTCTTTGTAAAATAGTAGTGACGTTGGATTTATAGCCAGGCTTGTAAATATTTCTCCATGTCGATAGATATTCTTTAACAGCATGCTTTTCAGTAGTGACCTGTAATTTCATTAAATGGATATGTTGAATTGAACTAAGCAAGCCTGTGCTGCGAATGTAGAGGTTATTTCCAGTTGATTTTGATTGTCACAGGCAGTGCTACAGGAAATATCCTTGCATTTGCAATCTTAAGTTATTGTCTTAGAACAAATTCCAAGAAGGGGAATTGCTGAGTCAAATATATTTAGTTGGGTTTTTTTAGGAAAAAAAAAAAGAAAGAAAATATAATTACATAATTCTCCCACTCTCTGAAAGCACCTTAAAGAAAGGTGAAGGTAATTTGAGCTCCTTCAGCCAAAGATCCTAAGAATTCAGGAATTAACTCCTCAAGAGGGAGACAAAGTAATCATACTATGATTTGGTGGCTTACAAAAGGCAACACAAAAATGAGGAATATTAGGACCAATAATGTGGAGAAAGCAATTTGCACTCTTCCATTCTTTGATAGATGCTGTGTTACAGGTAATAACACATTTAGCAAGAATGGCAAAGTATAAGTTTCCTCTAGTAGACCCTTCAAATGGGATGATAGTTATAAATACAATAGACATGACATGTCTCTTAAGGGGTAAAGGAAGTCAACTTCTAACCAGAAAAGAGTCAGGTATGTAACACCATTATATTACTTAATCTTCACTGAGGCTCTTTGACATTTTCTAGGGACTGAATGTTTATGTCCACCCATCCTCCCAAAATCCATGTGTTGGAGTCCTAACCCTCATGTGGCTATATTTGGAGATGGAGCCTCTAAGGAAGTAATCAAAGTTAAGTGAAGCCAAAAAGGTGAGTCCGTGATCAGGCAGAATATGTCCTTAAAATAAGAAATAACCGGCCAGGTGAGGTGGCTCACGCCTATAATCCCAGCACTTTGGGAGGCCAAGGCAGGTGGATCACAAGGTCAGAAGATCGAGGCCATCCTGGCCCACATGGTGAAACCCCATCTCTACTAAAAATATAAAAATTAGCTGGGCGTAGTGGCACGCGACTGTAGTCCCAGCTACTCGGAAGGCTGAGGCAGGATAATGACTTGAGCCCGGGAGGCAGAGATTGCAACGAGCCAAGATCAGGCCACTGCACTGCAGCCTGGGCAACAAAGCAAGACATCATCAAAAAAAAAAAAAAAAAAAAAAGGCCCTCACTAAAAATCAAATTTGCCAACACCCTGATTTTGGAGGTCTCAGTCTCTAAACCTGTAAGAAAATACAATTTATATTGTTTAAGCCACTCAGCCTGTGATAAGTTGTTATGGCAGTCTGAGAAGTCTAATACAACATGGATATTATCATCATCTACATTATAGATGAGAAAACTTCAAGTGAGGAAGGCTAGCAATATACAGCAGGTCACACAGTAAGGATCTGACAGCTTTTAAACTCACCTATGTCTGAGCCACAGCCCATGTTCTATCTGCTTTGTCTTCTTGACTCTACAAGAAAGAAAAAAGTTGGTGACTACCTTTCAGGTGTGATTTGAGACACTCTAGTCAACTGTTCTAGGTCCTAAGACATGTTCATTATTATCTGCCTCCATTCCTGAAATTCCACCATTAAAGAATCTGTGCCCAATGTTCCAAGGTTTTCTCTCTCTTTCTGGAACTTTTCTCTGAAATTCTGAAACCTCCCAAAAAGAATAATATTTTAAAACAAGGAATCTGACATATAGTTCCCTCCCCAAATGTACAGCCCACCTGAAGTTTTCAGAACATTACCTTTGTCTAATAATCTAGACAGTAAATAACGAGACCAACAAGGCCTACCCAGTTGCCCATCAACGCAATTATGTTGCAAAAAAATGTCAAGAAAGAAGGCTAAAATAAAAAAGTAATCATAATTAAAACTAAATGCAATTATTATATAATTTAGAGCTACTTAATTCTATTATAATTACATCTTAAAACTGGGGTATTATGAAGGTTTACTGACAAAAAAAAAAATGACAGAGAAGAATAAAGCCTCCATTATACCCTTGATGTTTGTTTGTTTGTTTCTGTTTTTGTTTTTCTGAGTCTTATCAACACGTGCAAGTCAACCAGACAAGAACTTTCTCTAATTTCATTGCTATCAGTTAAATATTCTTGCAGGCACATTCTCACATATCCCCCATTTCCAATACATGCAAAGTTTCAGATTATGTGGCCCAGTCCTCCTAAAGAAAATGTAGACAACACAGCTAGTAACTTTTTTGGCCACAATGTATTCATTCAAGCCTGTTCTTGCTCTCATATTTCCTACCTGAATTGCTATCAACTTCGTTGCTCCAAATCAGAAGTTTTGGAGCCATTCTTGCCTCTTCCTTTCACAGCAACCACTTTCAAAAGGTTCTGTGGATTCACCCTCATCAAAACTCTCTAAACCATCTGCTTTACGGTCTTCCTGATACCCCACCTCATTGCAGTCAAGGTCAGCATCATCACCCACTTCCATCAGGGCATCAACCTCATCATTAGCCCCCTCCACCCAATTCACTCTTATGTAGGGTGAGAAACTTCAAGAACGTCTATGGGATAAAGAACCATAAGGTGTATTATTAAAAGTATTAATTTTAAAATTAAATTTATTAAATTAAAATTTATTGAATACATTT
>NW_016813121.1:10058-13074 GCF_001698545.2 Rhinopithecus bieti | reverse complement strand
TAAAAACAAATTAAAATTAATTAAATAAAAATTTATTAAATTAAAATTAAAAATGAATTTGAAAAGTATTTTAAAAGGTATTATTGAAATATTTGCCATATTACATGTTTATATTTCTCTTGAGGCATATCTCTTCATGGTCTTTTATGCACACTCAGCATGTTAATGCTATTCTTATGAAAGGTTTTAAATTCTTAGCAGGATCTCAGATTGTTGATATTTTATAATTTGAGGATAAGTCACTTAATTTCTTTGAAATTTGGTTACTTTATCTGTCAAATGATGTGACACCTTGGTGATGTTGTTCTCAAATTCTAAGGCTCTCTGTTGTCTTGAGTAAACTTATCTACTAAGATTTTATTTGCTTTTATAATTCATTTCTAAGGGTTCAGTGCATACGTTGGTGAATGAATGCTGCTGTGCTTAGATGGTTTAATCCTTTATTGATAACGTCTGCTTTTCTTTGATATTAAGTGTTCCACAAGAGGGCGCCCACTTTCTGGCAAATTGGATATCATAGCCTTAGGCCTCAAATTTTAAGGAAATCCCCAAGAGCAATTTAAACAGCAGTTTAAACTTGTAACCTATTTAAATAGTACATATCACTTGGTTAAACATTTCAAAAGATAATTGTTAGTACAAATTTAAGTCTTTAAAAGAGGATCTCTACAAATGGGGTGAATTGGTGATTTTTCAGTGATATTGAAATGATGAAAGACATGAAATTTTGTATGAAGATAGACTTGGGGTTCTATTAGACTTTCTAGAGAACCTTCAATTTCTTAACTTCCTGCTTAATAGCCATGCTTCCTAATTACATCTGAACGGTCTACCTCAGAGGGTTTTATGGAGGTTGATTTAAAGTATGTGAAAATGATTTGAAACATTATCTAAATATAGGCTATTGTTTTTAGGCAAGAGTCTATTGCTAAAAACCAGGACTCAGGTTGTGTCTTAATTATCTTAATTATCATTAGATATGTACAGCAGGAAAAGGTAAAACAAAATTATGAAAGATCCAGTTTTTCATCTTGAAATGTCTCTATTTGAAATTCCCATCAAATAGATGAAAGGTAACCACGTAAATAGCATGTCTGCACTCAACAGCATCAAACATTTTATACTACCCAGTGGCTTTATCAAAATAAAGCCATTGAGTCCAACATTTTCAATAAAAAAATAATTTTGGGTAGAATTCTTCACAAAAACAACAAAGCACTCTGGAGAGCAAATAAGCAGTTTCGAGGAAAGATTCCGCTATCCATTGAGAAAATTTCATTCAAGGGTCCACATTTATAAACTTTAGGCAAATTATAATGGAGTCTGATGATGGAGATGATGGTGATGGTGAAAGGAGTGGGGCAAAGTTGATGGGAATAAAGGAAGGGAAGTGAATGAAGTTGGGAGATTGGTGGGGGGTGGGGAAGGAGGAACAAACTGATAATCAAAGGGACCCTGCAAACAGGAAGACGTTAGGTCAGGACAGCGAACACAAGACAGCAGCTTCCAGGCTCACTGGACACTAGAAGGACTCAAAACATCACATCAAAGGCAAAGCAGCCACCCAGGAGGCTAGCCAGGACATCAAAAGATGTGAGAGATGACATCTATGTATGAGGTTACAAAGTTAGTAGGAAGAGTATACATTTCTCTTTCAGTATGGTTTTAAGTGACTTTGAGAAAGTTAATTAATGTTTCTGAGCTTCCATCTCTTCAACTTTTTTTTCTATTCTAATCTATTTTTTTTTTTTTACTATTATTGTTTTTATTATTTCAATAGTTTTTGGGGAACAGATGGTATTTTGTTGTATGGATAAGTTCTCTAGCAGTGATTTCTGAGATTTCAGTGCACCCATCACTCAAGCAGTGTACACTGAACACAATGTGTAGTGTTTTATTCCTCACCACCTGCCATTCTTCCCCCTAGAGTCCATTATATCATTCTTCTTTTTTTTTTTTTTTTTTTTGAGACGAAGTTTTGCTCTGTGGCCCAGGCTGGAGTGCAGTGGCACCATCTCGGCTCTCTGCAACCTCCGCCTCCCGGGTTCACGCCATTCTCCTGCCTCAGCCTCTGGAGTAGCTGGAACTACAGGCACCTGCCACCACACCCAGCTGATTTTTGCATTTTTAGTAGAGACAGGATTCACCATGTTGGCCAGGCTGGTCTTGATCTGACCTCGTGATTCGCCCGCCTCTGCCTCCCAAAGGGCTGGGATTACAAGCATGAGCCACTGCGCCCGGCCCATTATATCATTCTTATGCCTTTGTGTCCTCATAACTTAGCTCCCACTTATGAATGAGAGCATTCGATGTTTGGTTTTCCATTTCTGAGTTACTATACTTAGAATAATGGTCTCCAACTCCATCCAAGTTGCTGTGAGTGCCATTATTTTGTTCCTTTTTTATGGCTGAGTATGGGATATAGACATATATATAGATATATAGATATATCTCACAGGTTCTTTATCCACTCATTGCTTGATGGGCATTTGAACTTGTTCCATATTTTTGTAATTGTGAATTGTGCTGCTATCAACATGTGTATACAAGTATCTTTTTCTTATAATGACTTCTTTTCCTCTGGGTAGATACGTAGCAGTGTAAATGGTAGATCTACCTTTAGTTCTTTAAGGAATCTCCACACTGTTTTTCATAGTGGTTGTACTAGTTTACATTCCCACCAGTAGTAGAGAAGTGTTCCCTTTTTACCACATCCATGCCAACATCTATTATTTTTTGATTTTTTAAGTATGGTCATTCTTTCAGAAGTGAGGTGGTATCACACTGTGGTTTTGATTTGCATTCCCCTGATAATTAGCGTGTTGAGCATTTTTTCACGTCTGTTGGCCATTTGTGTATTTTCTTTTGAGAATTGTCTATTCATGTTCTTAGCCCACTTTTTAATGGGATTATTTGGTTTTTTCTTGCTGATTTGTTTGAGCAGCTCTTCAACTTTAAAATGAGGATAATAATACCTCTCAGTGTTATAATGATTTAATAAAATAAAACATAAAGC
>NW_016813121.1:0-9087 GCF_001698545.2 Rhinopithecus bieti | reverse complement strand
CACCACACCCAGCTGATTTTGCATTTTAGTAGAGACAGGATTCACCATGTTGGCCAGGCTGGTCTTGATCTGACCTCGTGATTCGCCCGCCTCTGCCTCCCAAAGGGCTGGGATTACAAGCATGAGCCACTGCGCCCGGCCCATTATATCATTCTTATGCCTTTGTGTCCTCATAACTTAGCTCCCACTTATGAATGAGAGCATTCGATGTTTGGTTTTCCATTTCTGAGTTACTATACTTAGAATAATGGTCTCCAACTCCATCCAAGTTGCTGTGAGTGCCATTATTTTGTTCCTTTTTTATGGCTGAGTATGGGATATAGACATATATATAGATATATAGATATATCTCACAGGTTCTTTATCCACTCATTGCTTGATGGGCATTTGAACTTGTTCCATATTTTGTAATTGTGAATTGTGCTGCTATCAACATGTGTATACAAGTATCTTTTCTTATAATGACTTCTTTTCCTCTGGGTAGATACGTAGCAGTGTAAATGGTAGATCTACCTTTAGTTCTTTAAGGAATCTCCACACTGTTTTCATAGTGGTTGTACTAGTTTACATTCCCACCAGTAGTAGAGAAGTGTTCCCTTTTACCACATCCATGCCAACATCTATTATTTTTTGATTTTTTAAGTATGGTCATTCTTTCAGAAGTGAGGTGGTATCACACTGTGGTTTTGATTTGCATTCCCCTGATAATTAGCGTGTTGAGCATTTTTTCACGTCTGTTGGCCATTTGTGTATTTTCTTTTGAGAATTGTCTATTCATGTTCTTAGCCCACTTTTAATGGGATTATTTGGTTTTTTCTTGCTGATTTGTTTGAGCAGCTCTTCAACTTTAAAATGAGGATAATAATACCTCTCAGTGTTATAATGATTTAATAAAATAAAACATAAAGCTGTACATGGTAAATACTATTACACAAAAAACAGTACCTCTACCATCACCATCATCAATATCCTCCTCTCCTCATCATCATCATTATTTTTATCTGTATCGTCACACATTATTTCTGTTTTAAGACTTGATCATGTGGTAAGTCCTTCAGTGAATGTACCTGGCTAAAATACTTCTGTGGCTTTCTATACATGGCAATTAAATTTTTTTTAGAAAGAACTCTTACAAAGGTTAACATATATCTACCTGGTGACCAAGCAATTCCATTCCTAGATGTTACCAGAGATAAATGGAAGTATTTGTAAACAAAAAGACACATACTAAAAGACACATACTAAAAGTTTTAATTGTAATTACCTCAAACTGGAAGCAACCCAAATGTCCATCAAGTGGTGAATTAAACAAATTACGGTATATTCATCCAGAGAATAAGCTACTGGCACAATCAATAACACATAAATCTCAAAAACATTATGCTGAGTGAAAGAAGTAAGACACAGATAATGGATACTAATGATTTCTTTATACAAAATTGAAGAATACACTAAACTAATCCATGATGACAGAAATCAGAACAGAAGTTCAGGCAGGAGGAAGAGGGAGCAGAGGAGGGAGTGGGACAGGACTGGTAAGGATTGACTAGAAAGGGGTATTGTGGAATGTAGAATGTTCTCATCCTGCCTAGGGTGTGGATTTTATGAGTGTACACGTTAAATGGTTCACTTATGCTGTGTGCATTTGACATATGTGAGTTATATCCCAATAATATGTCAGTTCTTTGGAAATGTAAGAGAAAATAAACAAGTCTGTGAGATTTAAGTAGCCAGAAAGAGCTCACAAAGTGAAACTGATCTATCAAGATACAGTGAAAGGCAACACGTACAGAAATAGCTTCCCTGGCAAAAACAACAACAACAACAACAACAAAAAAAAACCAGAAACCTACAGTGATGAATAAAGTAAGAGCAGATTTCTAGAAGTTGCTGAATCCATAGCTCATGAGAAAAATAGTCAGTTGTCAGGGGCCGCCCACAGCAAATTTTCCCTGTGTGGAAGTTGAATTATCATCAAGCATGGTCAGCGTCTGTGAAACGGGTTGATGGGGGCACATTCTGCACATTTACTGCACATCCTACTCACCCCATAACTGAGTCCTCTGCCAGGCCTTCACGGTATGTCCATAATCTGGGCGCTTCCCACCACCTTCACTGCAGCTCAAGCCACCATCCCCTCTAGCCTGGTTATGGCAATAGCTTCGGTTTCCAGTCTCTCTGTTTCCACCCTGGCCTATTTTCAGCATAGCCTACTCTCAGCACAGTAGCCAGAGAGACCTGGTTAAGACTCTCCAGTAGTTTTCCATGACCCTTAACACAAAAGGCCGACTGGATTAAGAAAATGTGGCCCATATACACAGTGGAATACTATGCAGCCATAAAAAAGGATGAGTTCATGTCCTTTGTAGGGACATGGATGCAGCTGGAAACCATCATTCTCAGCAAATTATCACAAAAACAGAAAACCAAACACCACATGTTCTCACTCATAGGTGGGAATTTAACAATGAGATCACTTGGACACAAGAAGGGGAACGTCACACATCGGGGCCTGTTGGGGGAGGGGAGGGGGGAGGAATAGCATTAGGAGATATACCTAGTGTAAATGAAGAGTTAATGGGTGCAGCACACCAACATGGCACATGTACACATATGTGACAAACCTGCACGTTGTGCACATGTACCCTAGAACTTAAAGTATAATAAAAAAAAATAAAAAAGAAGAAAAAAAGCCTAATTATTTGTTCTCTTGGCCTACAAGGTCTGCATGAACTTGCTGCTGCAGTCCACCTCTCCAACTTTATCTCATTCCCTGAGGCACTCCGCAGTCCTTTGTGATCCACCCTTAGCAGTTTCTTACTGTAGTTTGGATATCTTAAACTTGTGTCAGATATAGGGTTTCGTACTTGCTATGCCCTTCCCCGGGAATGATCCTCTTTCACAGCTTCTGGCTTTTACTTCATTTAGATTACTGCTCTTACGGCCTCTTCCTAGAGATGCCTTCTCTGAAAACCCTTTTAAAATAGCACCTCCAATTACCACCTTTCTCATTAACCCATATGATTGTTAATTTTATGTGTCAACTTGACTGAGCCATAGGTGTGCCCAGATATTTAGTCAGACATTATTCTGGGTGTTTCTGTGCAGGTGTTTTGGGATGAGATGAACATTTACATATGTAGACTGAGTAAAGCAGACTGTCCTCCCTAGTATGGGTGGACAATCAGCTGAAGGTCTGAATAGAACAAAAGGCTGACCCTCCCCAGAATAAGAGAGTCTTCTTCTCCCTAACGGCCTTCCAGCTGGAACATTGGCCCTTCCTGATTTTGCAGCAGTCTGCCAGCCTACAGGCTCAAACTGGGACATCAGCTTTGTGGGCCTTGGACTTGCTCCTCCTCCATAATCATGAAAGAAAACCACCTAACGAATAAATAGATCCTATTGATTCTGTTTCTCTGGAGAACCCTAATACAACATGATTTATTTTTCCCATAGTGCTTACCCTCATCTGGCACTCAATATATTTTCTCATTTATTTGTTTACTGCCTGATCCCTCATGTAAGTTCATGAAGGCAGAAACTTTGTCTTATTTTCTGCTATAGCTAAGCACCTAGCACATAGTAGGTGCTCAGGAAATAATTGTGGAATGAATTCTACTGGAAAAGCTTATTCTACTGGAAATGCCAGTTAAGAATACTTAAAAGGCTTTCTCTTACAACGCTAGACACCTTGAGTAGTGGTTTTCTACTTTGGTTACACATGAAAATCAATAAGAAGCTTTTATGTATTTTTACTTTATGCTTTTAATACATGATTCTGATAAGTGGTGTAGAAGCTTCACCAGGCAGCCAAAGGAGTGAGTCCGTGGTACACAAATGCTAAGAATTTACCTTGCTCAATGAACATGGCAGGAATTATATCTTCATCTTCACTCACAGTGTTTAACACATGGCTGCTGTGCAGTGAGTCTTTCTTGAGCAGAGTGTGAGATGGAGAGGCCGAGGTGGGTGCCCGCTGCCCAGTAGCTCACATTGTTGAGCACCTGATGCCAGGCACTGTGTATGACACTGTAGAAGCCCTGTCACTTCGTTCTCACATTGGCAATCCTGTGAGGAGGGTATTATTATGCTCCCCAGTCACAGATGAGAAGTTTAGAGAAGTTAGGCAGTGTATCCAAGATTCAACACCTCTTTGATCAGGCTGACTTGGGAATCCAAGCCTTTACCTACTGTGCTGCCTCCCTGTGGCATCTCTTACCTAGATTGCTCCAGAAGTTTTCTAGCTGGTCTCCCTGCCTGCGTTTTTGCCCTGTTCCAATATGTTTGCGATACCCCTATGTCACAACCAACTTTATCTAAAGCCCTCCAGAGGTTTCTCGTTGCCCTCAAGGTACCATCCAACTGCTATGCCCTGGGCATCTGTGACCGGGCTTCATCTGCTTTCCAGGGTCACTAGGGCCATCGCTTTCCCTCCCTGTCCCAACTCCCTCACACACACTATACTCCAGCCTTGCCAAACTTGCTTTGGTCTCTCAAACTTGGCACAAATTCTCTTCAGTCTGGGCCTTCCTAAAGCAGCTTGTTGGCCTAGGGTGTGCTATCTCCTCCTCTTCTCCTGCTTAACCCCAGCCTTCCTTTTAGTTTTCTGTTCAGATACCACCTCCTCCAGGAGACCTCCCCTGAATTCTTCACACTACATTATGAGCTCCAGGTAAGCGTTCCTGAGATCTTTGGGCCTCTCCTTCACATTCCATCCCCCTTTACTGTTTTTGGTGAGTTAACTTCTTGCCTTCCCAGCTGGATGGGATCTAGCCCATCTTGTCCACTTTAGGGTGAGCCCCTAGCACCTACAACAGTGCCTGGCACATGAAGTGTGCCTAATGTATATTTGCTATATGTTTGAATAGATGAGTCATTGAGACACCTACTCTTAAGAACTCACCTGTTCATTTGCATGAAATGTCCAGAAATGGTAAATCTATAGAGACAAAATAATTAGCGACTGCCAGGGCATGTGAGTGTGAGTGGAGAGTGATTGCTAATAGGTAGGAGAGATCTCCGTAGGGTGTTGAAAATCTTCTAAAATTGGTTTGTGGTGGTGGTTGCACAACCATATGTCCACTAAACATCATTGAATTATACACTTAAAATGAGAGCATTTTATGGCATGTAAATTATTCTTCAAGACAACTGTTTTAAAAAGGAACTCATCTAGCCTTTGCTGGCTCCTTGCCAACCAGTTCCAGCAATTGCTATAACAGCAGCAAAACCATCCCAAAATCTTACATAGCTTAGCATTTTTATAATAGGAATAAGGTCCAGATCTCAAGTTTCACTGTTTCACACACAACTCTGACTTCTCAGTGGAAAGTATTTTACTCCCTTAGATTCTTCAGGAGCTGCCATCATCAAGTTTCATGGAACCTGATAAGGAGGCTCAGAGTCACATGGCGGAGGGAATTCCTGGACTGAACATAAAAAAAAAAAAATCTTTGTAGCTGAGTTTACTTGGAGACTAGCACAATGTGCACGGGTGTTAGATAAGGCCAGAAAAGTGTCTGCGTGTGACCAGGCAAGAGATAGGAAGCCAACTTAGAGAGCAAAAGCTGTTCTCTCTAATGTCTGAACCCCTGCTGCAAAGTTGCTAAACAGTCACATGGTTCCTAGCGGGTGGAAGGTCTCTGATTTCTCTTCTGCAAATGTGGCAAGAATTTAGAGTTCCCCAGCCCAATAAGAGGAACATGTGTGGCCGCAGGCTGGCCTTGGGACTCCAGTTATACTCTGGAGGGGAGCTTCTTTTTGCCTTGGTTTTGTCAAATGACATGTGGCAAGAAATGGTTTGCTAAGAACCTGCTGCTGTACTTATAATATTCCCGCAAGCCATGCCAGAGTGCCCAAAGAGAAAAATTATAGTACCCCTCAAGTCCAAGATCCCTGGAGAGCTCACGGCTGCTGCCCCAAAGTCCTTTGGTCTGATGGAATCTAGGACTACCCAAATGTTGAGAACAGAGTGACAAAGCCAGCAGGGGAGAGAACTCCTGAGCTGTGTCTTAGTGAAATTTCCTCTTTTGCATACGAATTATTGGTGATGCCTGACTGATTGCCCTATAGTTGGTATATGTGATTTTATAAGATGTGGGGAACAATCCTCTGGAGGGAGTGTGGAACGGTGGACAGATGAC
Organism: Rhinopithecus bieti; assembly: GCF_001698545.2. Lineage (NCBI taxonomy): Eukaryota > Metazoa > Chordata > Mammalia > Primates > Cercopithecidae > Rhinopithecus > Rhinopithecus bieti. The sequence continues at coordinate 2,944 of NW_016813121.1, read as the reverse complement.
TGGACTAGAACATAGAAAACCTGAATTCAAATACTAATTCTATGACAAATCTGCTATGTGAGCTTGGGGAAATCACTTTTCTTCTCTGAGCATCTGACTGCCCATCTGTAAAATGAAGAGTTTTGGTTAGATGAACTTTAAGATCCTCTTGACTCTGATAACGAGAAGAGTAATAACCATAATCATGAGTGCCAGGTACATCGTGTGTAATCCTAAGAGGCAGGCACAGCTATCACCAGTTACAAATGAGGAAACTGAAGATACGGCAGACTAACCAAACTCCTCCAGTTCAAACTACTTAGAAAGAATTGCTTGAAGTGACTACCCTAAAATAGATCCTGAACTCTGACTAAACAACGGAATGTAAGGGAATTGTTTCTCATTTCTTGGGCTTATAGGCACCGTAGACATTTCCAAAGGCGACTGGCTACTACGGAAAAGCCTCTAGATTTTCCCCCTAACATTACATTTAGAAAACTTTCAAATACACAGAAAAATTAAAAGAATTTTATAGTACCATCCTAATACCTACCTTCTACTAGCTCTTACTGCTTGCTTTTGCACACAGCTAGTCACCTGCCATCCCACTATCCCTCCATCAATCTTATTTTTGGAGGAAACTTTAGTCTTGATGAGTTCTAAGAAAGGGGTCTCTCATTAAGCTTTCTCAGTTCTTTCTCCCTGGCCACATATTGCTTAACCTTCACAAGCATCAATGAAGCCAGCGCAAACGGGCCTTATGGAGGAAGAAATTGAGACTCACAAAGGTCAGCAACTTGCTCAAGGCCACTGAGCTGGGAAGTGCTGGAACCTACCTGCCTCAGGCAAAAGCCCCTGCTCTTACCACCATGTTCTGTTGCCCTCTGACACAGCACTTTTCAAAAACACAGGCATTATGCCTTCGTTAGCCAGTCATCTTTTATTTCCACTGAGGGTTTCTTTTCCCCACAGTACATTAATGCCTTTCAGGCAAAATGAAATAAAATAAAAACAACTCAGGTTTTATTCACTCTGCTATAAGCAGAACTTCATGTATAGTGTCCTAAAAGAGAATGAGTAAATTATGTGGTCCCCCTCCACAGAGGTTAACTTTAGCGTCTGGTTTTGTGCGTATGTGCGTGTATGTGTGTGTATGTGTGTATTTATGTGTATTCCATCGTATCTGTTTGCTTTCACAAACCAGTGCCTTTCAACTCCACTGCCAACCTTAGCTGCTTCTTTTGTCTTTCTTCCTTTCATTTTGCGTGCCATGTTCTTGAAATGGTGGGAGAAGAGGAAGTTCCATCAGGGTGAATGAGTGTAGGTATAGGCACTTGAGTGATGTGGGAATGCTCATATTGCTCAATGTGCCTTTCAAGACCCAAGCCTTATCATCCTCAACCCGTCAGCTGGGTTTGCACAAGTAAATACATTTCCGTGGATTTTTTTTTTTTTTTTTGAGACTGAACTTTGCTCTTTTTTGCCCAGGCCCCAAAGTGCTGGGATTATAGGCACGAGCCACTGCAGCTGACCTAAATACATTTCCTTGCCAGCTTGATTGAGTAAAGGGATGTTGGTAACCAGAAATGCCTTAGGTGATCCAGAATCCCATCACACCTTTATTTTAAAGTATCTTTTCCCCTCTGCTTTCATTTAAATATCGGTGTGTCTGCAGTTACAGGAGCCATAATACTTTATATTTTAGGATTTTTCCCCACTTTTTATTACTTTTAATCTATTTATTTATTTTGAGACAGAGTCTTGCTCTGTCCCCCGGGATGGAGTGCAATGGCACGATCTCAGCTCACCACAACCTCTGCCTCCCAGTTTCAAGTGATTCTCCTGCCTCAGCCTCCCAAGTAGCTGGGATTACAGGTGTGTGCCACCATGCTCAGCTAAGTTTTGTATTTTTAGTAGAGACGGAGTTTCACCATGTTGGCCAGGCTGGTCTTGAACTCCTGACCTCAGGTAATCGGCCCATCTCGGCCTCCCAAAGTGCTGGGATTACAGGCTATTTTTTTTTTTTTTTTTAATTATTTCTAGTAGAGACAGGGTTTCACCATGTTGGTCAGGCTGGTCTCAAACTCCTGATCTCAGGTAATCCACTCACCTCAGCCTCCCAAAGTGCTGTGATTGCAGGAGTGAGACACCATGCCAGGCCCACTTTTTTGTTAAAGAATAAATCACAGATTGGGAAAAATGGGTTAATATTCTTAGTGGACAAAGGTAGTGTAAAATTGGCAAAAAGAAAACACATTTCCAATACAAAAATGGGCAATGACAATGGGAGCCCTAACACTTTAAATCAGGGAAACTTACCATGAAAGCATTTAACTGTTTTGTCCCATGAGCCATTTTGGCTGCCTGGTGAAGTCTATAAACCCCTTTCCAGGAAAAGCATTTTTATATAAAATGTAATATAAGAGATTACAAAGAATATTGATTTTATCATAATGCAATTATTAAAATATTAAAATAATTGTGACATAATACTTATATCATTATTAATATATTACACAACTAAATTTAGAGATAATTCTAATAGTTACTGTAATTTCTGGTTAATGAGTGTAAATATTTTAAGATATCTGAGATATTATCAAAATATTTCATAATTCAAAATATAATATTAATATAACATGAAAGTATCTGAGAGATCTGTGAGCAACAAAGCCACAGGAACTACTAATACACACGAGTATTCTTTCCCATCATTCACAGTTAAAGGAAATGTTAAATGTCACATAGGGCTAGTAAAAATAATATTTTCCTCCAAAGACGTTTACACACATCCTAAATTCTATGCAGTCATAAGAATGATTAGTTTAGAAAGGATTTTAACAATTATACAGCTCAAGGGTTCTAACCCTGGATGGACATCACGTTAATTTAGTGAATATTGAAAAAATAGAAATTCCTGGGACATGACTTATTGAATTAGAATCTGAGGGGAAATCCATAAATT
>NW_016813120.1:0-1764 GCF_001698545.2 Rhinopithecus bieti | reverse complement strand
ACAGTTTATTAAAAGTGTTTTGGTGAATCTGAGAAGGGATAATTTGGATCACATTGAAGCGCATTTTGAAAAGGAAATCTCCTCAGATAAAACTAGAAAGAAGCTTTCTGAGAAACTGCTTTATGATGTGTGTATTCATCTCACAGAGTAGCACGATTCTTTTCTTGGAGCAGTTTGCTGAAACTGTTTTCATGGAATCTGCAATGGGATATTTGGGAGTGCCCTGAAGAATATGGTGACAAAGGAAATATCCTCAGACAAAAACCAAAAAGAAACATTCTGAGAAAGTACGTTGTGATGTGTGAATTTATCTCACATATTTACACCGTTCTTTTCATGGAGCAGTTTCCTAACACCATTTTTGTTGAATCTGCAAAGAGATATTCACGAGGGCAGTGAGGCCTATGGTGAAAAGGAAATATCCTCAGACAAAACTAGAAAGAAGCTTTCTAAGAAATTGTTTTGTGATGTGTGAATTCACCTCACAGAGTTATACTATTCTTTTCATTGAGGAGTTTGCTATCACAGTTTTCTTGGACTCTGCAATGACATATTTTGGAACACATTGGAGCTTATGGTGACAAAGGAAATATCCTCATATAAAAACTAGAAAATTCTTTCTGAGAAACCACGCTTTGGTGGGTTAATTCATCTCACAGAGTTACAGGATTATATGCTTGGATCAGTTCAGTAACACTGTTTTTGAGTAATCTGAAAAGGGATATTCTTGATCACTTCGAAGCCTATGGTAACAATGGAAATATACTCAGATCAAAACTAGAAAGAATCTTTCTCAGAAACTTCTTCATGATGTGTGAATTCACCTTACAGGGTAGCACATTTCTTTTCATGGAGAAGATTGTCAACACTGCTTTCATGGAATCTGTAAAGGGATATTTGGAGCACATTGGGTACCATGGTGAAAAAGGAAATATCTTCACATAAAAACTAAAAAGAATCTTTCTGAGAAATTGCTTTGTGATTTGTGAATTCATCTCAGAGAGTTACAATGTTGTTTTCATTGAGCAGTTTACTCACACTGTTTTCCTGGAATCTGCAATTAGATATTTTGGAGTGCATTGAAGCATATGGTGACAAAGGAAATATATGGTGATAAAAACTAGAAAGAAACTTTCTGAGAAACTGGTTTGTGATTTCTGAGTTCATCTCACAGAGTTACCTGTTCTTTTCATTGAGGATTTTGAAAACACTGTATTTTTGGAATCTGCAGTAGAATATTTGGGAGCACATTGAAGCCTATGGTGACGAAGGAAATATCCTCAGACAAAAACTAGAAGTAAGCTTTCTGAGAAACTGCTTTGTGATGTGTGAATTCATCTCACTGAGTTACACTCGTCTCTTCCATGAGCAGGTTGCCAACATTGTTTTCTTGGAAACTGCAATGTGATATTTCGGAGTGCATTGAAGCTTATGTTGACAAAGTAAATATCCAGAGATAAAAACTAGATAGAAACTTTCTGAGAAACTGTTTTGTGATATATGAATTCATCTCATGCAGTTACATGATACTTTCCATGGAGCAGTTTGGTAGCACTGTTTTTGGGTAATCTGAGAAGGGATATTTTGGATTGCATGAAAGCATATGGTGACATAGGAAATATACTCAGACAAAAACTAGAAAGAAGCTTTCTGAGAAACTTCCTTGTAATGTTTGAATTCATCTTACAGAATTACATGATTCTTTTCATGGTGCGGTTTGGTAGCACTGTTTTTGGGAAATCTGAGAAGGGATATTTTGCATTA
>NW_016813119.1:0-1768 GCF_001698545.2 Rhinopithecus bieti | reverse complement strand
ATAAATAAATAAATAAATAAATAAAATAAAATAAAATAAAATGGCAATATAGAGGGCCGGGCGTGCTGGCTCACACCTGTAATCCCAGCGCTTTGGAAGGCCAAGGCAGGTGGATCACAAAGTCAGGAGTTTGAGACCAGCCTGACCAACATGGTGAAACCCCGTCTCTACTAAAAATTCAAAAATTAGCCGGGCGTGGTGACAGGCACCTGTAATCCCAGCTACTTGGGAGGCTGAGGCAGGAAAATCGCTTGACCCTGGGAGGAAGAGGCTGCAGTGAGCCAAGATCATGCCACTACACTCTAGCCTGGGTACCAGAGTGAGACTCTGTCTCAAAAAACAAACAAACAAACAAACAAAAATGACAATATAGAGAGATGGCCATGACATTGTAGAGAAAAGCATTTTCATGTGCATAATCTTTTTTTTTTTTTTGAGACGGAGTCTCGCTCTGTCGCCCAGGCTGGAGTGCAGTGGCCGGATCTCAGCTCACTGCAAGCTCCGCCTCCCGGGTTTACGCCATTCTCCTGCCTTAGCCTCCCGAGTAGCTGGGACTACAGGCACCCGCCACCTCACCCGGCTAGATTTTGTATTTTTTAGTAGAGATGAGGTTTCACCGTGTTAGCCAGGATGGTCTCGATCTCCTGACCTCGTGATCCGCCCGTCTCGGCCTCCCAAAGTGCTGGGATTACAGGCTTGAGCCACCACACCCGGCCATCTTATTTGTATTAAGTTGTGTCTGCAATGGGCATATATTAAAAAGAGTATTCTAAATGGTGTTTGACAAAATGTCGGCAGTGTTTATTTCTGGGCAGTAGGATTTGGGGTAATTTTTACATTCCTTTAAATCAGGGTTTCTCAACTTTGACACTATTGACATTTTGGGTCAGATAATTTTCGTTGCAGGGGACTATCCTGGGCACTATGGGATGTTTAGTGGCATCCCTGGCCTCTCCGCACTAGATGCCAGGAGCACCCCTACCCCCAATCCTAACAACCAAAAATGTATCCAGATATTGCCACATGTCTCCTGGGGGACAAAACCACCCTTGGTTGAGAACCACTATTTTAAATGCTTTTCTGCATTATTTAAATATTTTAACAACAAGCATGTATTGTTATCATAATCAGAAAAACAAACATGTTTTAAAAAATATTCGGTAAAGTCATCTGTGGCTCTGTGAATTGACTTTGGATTTGGTCAGCAAAATTCAGTCAGAGAGTACAGAAATCTGTTATCTTCTTATGTCTGACACAAGGTTCTGGCGAAATATCTGAAATATCTGGACATTTAGCAAAGTTTTCCCTGGATTGGTTTTTGCTCAAAAAACAGCTCCTTTTCTTGCTGTGGATTTGAATATAATTAAACTTCTAGAGTGGGTGCTTTGACAGTCTTGCCCACTTTCTCTTATCTTGGTAACTACTCCAATTTGGAGGGGATCACCACGTTTCTCTCGTGTGGTCCCCCTTTTTGGGAAGCTGACTGCTTTCCTGACTCCAAATCTAAGCTGATTTTCTAAATCTCACCTTCAGCTGCAGCCACTGGTTCAAGGACGGACACGTAATTAGGTTAGTTTGAGTCTAGAAAAGAATCAATGTCAGGGGCCCCGGAATGCATTCCATGTAGCCACTCGAAGAGATCTTCGTCTGGACAGAATGAGACCTGGAATTGTCATGCTTGTTTGCTTGTTTTAATGCCATGAAGAAAACCAGCCAGAGGGGGAAAAATAATAATTAATAATAATAATAAATAAAATTTTAAAAATAA
>NW_016813118.1:57692-60711 GCF_001698545.2 Rhinopithecus bieti | reverse complement strand
CCTTTATTCTGCTAGATGTATTCTGTTATTGAAGTACTCAATTACGTTTTAATTTTTTATTGTTAATTCTTGCATGTACATAGTGTGTGTATGTATTTATGAGGTTCATTAGATGTTTTGATACAGGCATGAAGCATAAAATAATCACACCATAAAAAATGGAGTATCCATCCACTCAAGCATTTATTCTTTCTGTTATAAAAATCCAATAACATTTTATTATTTTAAAATGTACAATTAAGTTATTTTAAATGTACAATGAAGTTATTATTGACTCTAGTCACTCTACTGTGCTAGCAAATAGGAGGTCTTATCCGTTTTTTCTATTTTTTGTACCAATTAACTTTCCCCACCTCCCCCTCAACCCCCCACTACCCTTTCCAGCCTCTTATAATCATTCTTCTACTCTCTATGTAGAGTTCAATTGTTTTGATTTTTAGATTCCACAAACAAGTGAGAACATTCAATGTTTCTCTTTATGTGCCTGGCTTATTTCACTTAACATAATGATCTCCAGTTCAATTCATGTTATTGCAAATGACAGGATATCATTCTTTTTATCATTGAATAGTACTCCATTGTGTGTATGTACCATATTTTCTTTATCATCTCATCTGTTGATGGACATTTAGGTTAATTCCAAATATTAGATATTGTGAACAGTGCTGCAGTAAACATGGGAGGGCAAATATCTCTGTAATATAGTGATTTTCTTTCTTTTGAATATATACCCAGCAGTGGGACTGCTCAATCATATTGTTATCTCAATTTTTAGTTTTTGGAGGAACCTCCAAACTGTTCTCCATAGTGATTTTACTTATGTACATTCCTGTCAACACTAGACAGGGGCTGCCTTTTCTCCACATCCTCACTATCATTTGTTACTGCCTGTCTTTGGATATAAGCCATTTTAACTGGGGTGAGATGATGTCTCATTATAGTTTTGATTTGCATTTCTCTGATGATTTATGATGTTGAGCACCTTTTCATATGCCCATTTGCCATTTATATGTCTTCGAGAAGTATCTATTCAAATATTTTGCCCATGTTTTGATCAGATTAGTCGATTTTTTTCAGTAGAGTTGTTTGAACTTATTACATATTCTGGTTAATAATCCCTTGTCAGATAGTAAATTTGCAAACATTCTCTCTCATTCTCTGGAATGTGTCTTCACTTTGTTGATTTTTTATTTGTGTGCAGAAGCTTTTAACTTGATGTGATCCCATTTGTCATTTTACTTTCATTGCCTGTACTTGTAGGGTATTTCTAAAAAAAAAAAAAAATTGACTAGACCAATGTCCTGGAGATTTTCCTCAAAGCTTTCTTCTAGCAGTTTCATAGTTTGAGATCTTAGATTTAAATCTCTAATCCCTTTTGGTATGATTTTATATATAGCAAATGGGATCTAGTTTCATTCCTTTGCACATGGATATCTAATTTTCCAGCACCATTAATTGAATAGATTGTTTTTCCCAGTGTATGTTCTTGGAAACTTTGTCAGAAATGAGTTCACTGTAGGTGTGTGGATTCGTTTCTGGGTTTTCTATTTTGCTCCATTGGTCTGTGTGTCTGTTTTTATGAGAGTAACATCCTGTTTTGGTTGCTATAACTCTATAGTTCAATTTGAAGTAAGGTAATGTGATTTTCAGTTTTCTGCTTTTGCTTAGGATAGCTTTGGCTATTCTGTGTCTTTTGTGCTTTCATATAAATTTTAGAATTTTTTTTCTTTTTCTTTGAAGAATATCCTTGGTATCTTGATAGGGATTGCATTTAGTCTATAGATTGCTTTTGGTGATATGGACATTTTAACAGTATTAATTCTTGAAATCAATGAACATGAAATATCTTCATTTTTATGTGTCCTCTTCAATTTATTTCATCAGTGTTTTACAGTTTTATTATAGAAGTCTTTTACTTCCTTGGTTAATTGTTAGGTATTTAATTTTATTTAATTTTATGTATAGCTATTGTAAATGAGATTACCTTTTAATGTCTTTTTCAGATTGTTCACTCTTGACATATAGAAATGCTACTGATTTTTGTATTTTGATTTGGATCCTGTAACTTTACTGAATTTATCAATTCTAATAGTGTTTTGTGCAATCTTTAGTTTTTATTAAATATAAGATCATATCATCTGCAAACAAGGATACTTCGGCTTTTTCCTTTTCAATTTGGATGCCCTTTATTTCTTTTTCTTGTCTGATTACACTAGCCAGGACTTCTAACTATGTTGAATAACAGTGGTGAAAGTGGGCATCCTTGATATGTTCCCAATCTTAGAGGAAAAAATTTTAGGTTTTCCCCATTTAGTGTAATACTTGTAGTGAGTCTGTTTTATTTAGCTTTTATTAAGTCGACATACGTTCATTCTATAAGCAGTTTTTTGAGAATTTTTATTCTGAAGGGACATGGAATTTGTTTTGTACTTTTAGATAATTTCTCCCTGCTCATTAACATCCTTTTTTCTGATTGAAATACTACCTTTAGCATTTTTTGTAGGATAGGTCTGGCATTGATGAAATTCCTTAGCTATAGTTTGTATGGGAAAGTCTTTATTTCTCCTTCATGTTTGAACAATGTTATCAGCAGATGTACCATTTTAGACTAAGTCTTTTTTTTTTCTTTAACCCTTTAAATATGTCATGCCACTCTCTCCTGGCCTGTAAAGTTTCCATTGAAAAGTCTGCTGCCAGATGTATTGGAGCTTCATTGTATGATAATTATATATTTTATCTTGCTACTTTTAGGATACTTTCTTTATCTTTGATCTTTTGGAGTTTGATTTTTTTTTTTTTTTTTTTGGAGTTTTTTTTTTTTTTTTTTTTTTTTTGGTTTTTTTTTTTTTTTTTTTTTTTTTTTTTTTTTTTTTTTTTTTTTGAAACAGAGTTTTGCTCTTGTTACCCAGGCTGGAGCACAATGGCGCAATCTCGGCTGAACACAACCTCCTCCTCCCGGGTTCAAGCAATTCTCCTGCCTCAACCTCCCGAGTAGTTCGAATTACAGGCATGTGCCACC
>NW_016813118.1:39025-55393 GCF_001698545.2 Rhinopithecus bieti | reverse complement strand
CCCCCTCCCCCACCCCCAACAACCAAGTTCACTGTCTCTTGGCCCAGTTCATCACTAGGACTTGCCTCAGAGTCACAGTCCTTGTGGCCTCTCCTGTCTTTGAGGTTTACTTTTAGACCCAGAACACTTTAGCCCTCAGTGGTGAGCAAGATACGTAAGAACTCAAATTTTGACCATTGGGATGGCAAGTTCCCTTTAGCTAGAAATGCTCCTTCCAAGGGCAGGAGTCAGCTGAGTTTGGTCTGGTTTTCCTTTCTGCTCTAACGGCACAGCTCTGAGTTCCATGTCTCACAATTACTATACTCTCTCTCCCACAGTACCCTGGGATGCTCTCCACACCATGCCAATCCTGCTCGGGGGTAGGAAAGTGGTCATGTCAATGATTCAAGACTACTTTTTCTATCTTCTCAGTGCCTATCCCAGTGATATTTAGTTAAAACCAGTACTATGAGGGCTCACCTGATTTTTGTTTCTTATGAAGGTATATATTTTTTTCTTTTCTGTATAGATAGTTGTAAAACTGATGTCCTCACATGGGGGACTATCAGTTGAGCATGCTATTCTGCCACCTTGCTTCCCCTCTCTCTCATATGTTTTCTTGTTTATATTTTTTTATTACATTAATTAATTTTTTAGTTCTGGAGTTCCCATGTGTTTCTTTTTTAAGATGTCTATTTCTTTGTTGAATTTTTCGTTTGTATCCTGAATTGTTTTTCTGGTGTCTTTGTCTTATTTTTCTGTATTGTCTTGTAGCTTACTGACCTTTTTTGATAACATTATTTCTTTTTTTTTTAAGGCATTTATTTTGTTTTTTATTGTTTTTTGGAGTAGGAGTCTCGCTCTGTCACCCAGGCTAGAGTGCAGTGATGCAGTCTCGGCTCACTGCAACTTCCACCTCCCAGGTTCAAGCTATTCTCCTGCCTCACCCTCCCGAGTAGCTGGGATTGCATGTGCGTGCCACCATGACTGGCTAATTTTTTGTATTTTAGTAGAGACGGGGTTTCACCGTATTGCACAGGCATCAGCAGTGGCAGTAGCAGTGGTAGGTCAACTGTTGGGTCCCCGAGCAGAGCACATGAGCACCAATAGTGGCAGCAGCAGGCTAGACAGACTATTCCAAGGCCATGAGGTGGTGCCTAAAGGAGAGTGGCAGTAGGCTGGGTAGACTTGTCACTTGGCCCTGGGGATGTGCATACAGTCACTTGTTGTGGCTTGAATGAGCCTATTTTTAGGTCCCCAGAAGGTGTGGTTGGTTACCAGTGGTGGTTGCTGGGCTGCACTGCTCCCCAGATAACATTTGTGGGTGGTGGTCATGTTGAGTGGGACATGCCTGTCCTCAAGCCCTTGAGAATGTGCAAGGGCACCAGCATCCAATGGCAGGATGGATTTATCTCTAGGCCTCAGATTATGTTTGTGGGCACTGGGGAGTGGTGATGGTGGGTGGAACACATCTGTCCTCATGTCCCTGGATCATGTGTACAAGTGCCTGATGTGGCAGGCAGGGCAGGTTGATCCCTAAGCCTCCAGGTGGTTTACTGGGTCTCTGGTGGCAGTAGTGGTCGTCAGTGGTGCAGATTTATTCTCAGGCCACTGATCAGCATGAGTGGGCTTTAGTAGTGATGGATGTATCAGATTGATTCCCAGTTCCCCTGGAGGCATTTGCAGGTGCCTGGTAGTCCTGCCACTGGTAGGGGAAGGGTTGCTATCAATGGCAATGGTCCCAGGCAAACAACTCTCAGGATCTGGGGAGTATACACGTTGGTTCCCTTTATCCTGGAGGCAGCCTTCCAGATGGACTGCACCATCCACTACCCAGAGTGTAAGACACTGTGTGAGCTAGAGTGCTGGCGACCCTCCTGCACCACTGGATTCAGTTGGCAGTGTGATGCTGCAGCCCTCTGAGTGGATGTGGAGAGATGTCAGTGGGGTTTCAGAAATGAAGAAATGCGGGGATTATTGGACCCTAGGGCAGGATGCAGTCTGGGGTGCTGGACTCTCAAAATGGCACTGTGCTGCAGGTACTTGGGTCTCAGGGGCTGTGTGGGACTCAGTGTGAGCTTTCTCTCTGGAACAACACCATCACGTGGATTCCACGCACCTCTGCATACTAACCTTAGGGCCTGCAGGTGCTCTCCTGTGGCTACAATTCTGAGAATCCATAGTGCGAATTTTGATGGCTGGAGACATCTTGCTTACCTTTTCCCAGCAATAGGGAGTTCCTCCTGGCTACAAGTCAATTCCAGCGGGGCTGGCTGCTTTGCTTCCCTCTTATTCTGTGCCTCAGAGTTTCCCTGTCACTTCACTGGGGAATTCCAGTGTTCTCTCTTAGAAGCTCTATATAATGTGCGGTTAGCTCACTGTTAGTTGTTCTTTGTCGGAGGAGGCAAGTCCCAGTCACCTCTATTTAGACATTGTGAATCCCCCTTCTATACAGTGCTTTATCTGTTTATAGAAAACAACAATAAACTTAAATAAACTGCAGCTTTTCTTATCAATTTATTCTTGCTTATAAATCTACAATCATTTTTTAATTAAAAGAAAATCTTTTAAGACTTTCATATGAATAGCTTTAAATTTATAATTCAATCAAAAGATAATAGACATGAAGAAACAGAATCTAGTGTGATCTTTTTACATTTTTTATACTAAGTATGCCATATATATTTGAGAAGTGCATAGCAAATATCTGACTAATAGAGCTATTAAGATTATGTTTTGTGGGTTCTATTAGCCAAAGTTGAAACCCCACTTGGATATTCACTGATTATATGAACTTCTTCAAATTACTTCTTAATGAATATTTCTTTCTCCATCTGTAAAATAGTACCTGTCTCATAAGGTTTTTGTAAATAAGACAGTCCATGGAACTTGTTATAATACTTGGTATGTAATTGAGTGTTCAGTAAATATTGTTTGTTATAATTTTTAAACATATCATCCTTAGGATAAACTCCAAAATTGTAAGGCCTTGAGTATTCTGATCCCTACCTATCATTTAATAAATGGGAGTTTTCTGTATTAGAAAAAGATCTAGATTTACATTGTAGAGATGAGAAAATTTAAACTATGTAGTGACTTTAAAATATTTTTTCTAAATTATAAAATATCAATTCAAAGGGACCAAACTCTGTGAGAAAAGAGTTTGAATAAATTTTGATTTAGTTTCCTGACTAAAACATTAGACAAAACCACAAATTATGGAAGAAATCCCCTTGAAAGTTACATTTAGGAGAGAAAATTTTCTGAGCCTAGATTCATTTCAATTTTAAGGGTCTTGTTTCTTGTTGCTAATATTATCTTGAGTGACATTTCTATCTAAAATTGACACTTATAGTATCTAATTTTATTTGCTTCTAGGTGAGTTCTTGGATGAAGTACATCCTTATAGCTTCTGGGGACTAATCTCAAGTCATCTGAATTTATTAACAAATCCATGATCTGAGATAAATGACTCTCTAGATTCATGCTATAGTTATTTGATAAGTGTTGACTATCATTAACCCCAAAGGCCACATTTTGGAGAAGCATAAACTTCTTGTAGAATTAATATGATATTAACATAAAATGCTTCATTTTATGGGGTCTGGTTCAGAAGTGCATTGCTTTCCTATCTCCATGATCAAATTGGACCATAAGTTACATGCTGAGCTGCTTTTTGTTGCTTTGGGATGCTGGTAGGCTGTTATCTCACTGCTAATGGTAGCCTTAGTGGCTTCCCACAGTGTTCCTTCCAAAGTTTCCAGGCCATTGTTTTAAAAATATATTTTGGTCTTTTATAGAAAATGGTTGTTAACATGTTGTTTGTATAATAGAGAGGAAGTGGAACTTCACATCTTTACTGGTGGAGATTTTCAGTTGCTTCTTTGCTTATTAACAAGAAAAGATCTTAATAGTTTCTGATAAAATTCAGTCCATTTTACTCTACTTAAAATCTCTGTGGGGTTTATAGAGAATCTTTTACAGATAATGAAAGTCTGTTTAAAAGAATGTAAAGAAGTTATCTGTGGGATTATAAATGGTATTTAAGTACATATTAGGCATACTTTCACATTTATGTTTATACAGAAGTCAAAAAATATCGCATTCAGTTTGCTGTATCCCATTCGAATATTTATCCCTTCATGATTAATTACAGTTACAGAAACGAGTACATAGCTTAAAAGGTTAAAAATGAAGAAAGATTGTCCTATGGATTTTTGGTACTGGTTCTTTGCATGTCTGGTAGAATTTGGCTGTGGCTCCATCATGCCCATAGCTTTTTTCTGGATGGTAGGTTTTTTTATTAGCCATTCAATTTTAGAACTTGTTATTGGTTGGTTCAGTGGTTCAGTTACTTTCTGGCTCAATAATAGGAGGTTGGGTGTTTCCAGGAGTTTACCCATTTCTTTTAGTTTTGCAGTTTGTGTGCTTATAAGAGTTGATAATTGTCTCTGGGGATTTTTGTTTTTTTTTTTTTTTTTTTTTGCTATGGAGTTAATTATAATGTAGCTTTGTTGTTTCTGATGTGCTTATTTGGATCTTCTTTTTTCGCTTTGTTATTCAAGCTAGTGGTCTATTCTTATTTATTCTTTCAGAAAACAGATTTTGGTATTATTGATTTTTTGTATTTTAATGTCTCAATTTTCAGTTCTTCTCGAATTTTGGTTGTTTATTTTCTTTTGGTAGATTTTGGTTTACTCTTGTTTTTCTGGTTCCTCTGGGTGTGGCATTAGATTCTTAATTTGAGATCCTTCTATCTTCTTGATGTAGGTGTTTAGTGCTTGATATGGTTTGGCTGTGTCCTCACCCAAGTCTCATCTTGAATTGTAAACCCCAGGTGTTGAGGGAGAGATGTGGTGGGAAGTGATTTGATTATGGGGTCAGTTTCCCCTATGCTGTTCTTGTGATAGTGAGTAAATACTCAGATATGATGGTTTTATAAATGGTAGTATTTTTCTGCACTCACACACACTTGTTCTGTCTTGCCTGCCGCCATGTAAGATGTGCCTCTTCCCCTTCTGCCACGATGATAAGTTTGGCCTCCCCAACCATGTGGAAGTGTGAGTCAGTTAAACCTCTCTTCTTTATAAATTACCCAGTCTCAGGTGTGTCTTGATAGCAGTGTGAAAATGGATGAATACAGTACTGTAAGCTTTTCTTGTAATACTGATTTAGCTGTTTCTCAAGGATCCTGTTATGTTATGTCTCTTTTTTATTAATTTCAAACAAGTTTTTGATTTCTGCCTTAATTTTGTTCTTTACCCAAAAGTCATTGAAGAAAAGTTATTTCACTTCCATGTAATTGTATGATTTTGAGATATCCTCTTGGAATTGCTTTCTATTTTTTATTGCACTGTGGTGTGAGAGTGTGCTTATTGTGATTTTTGTTTTTTGAAATGTGTTAAGACTTGCTTTATAGCCAAGCATGTGGTTGGTCTTAGGATAGGTGCCATGAGTAGATAAGAAGAGTGTATATTCTGTGTATGTTGAGTGTAGTATCCTAAAGATATCTATTGGGTCCAATTGGTCAAGTGTTGAGTTTAACTTCAGGAATATCTTTGCCAGTTTTCAGCCTTGACAATCTGTCTAATGCCAGCATCTGTTATTTCCTGACTTTATAATAATGACCATTCAAACTGGTGTGAGATGGTGTCACATTGTGGCTTTGATTTGCATTTCTCTAATGATCAGTGATGTAGAGCTTTTTTTCATGTGATTGTTGGTCACATATATGTCTTCTTTTGAAAAGTGTCTATTCATCTCCTTTGCCCACTTTTTAAAGAGGTGGTTAGTTTTTTTAATAAATTTGTTTCAATTCCTTATAGATGCTGGATTTTAGACTTTTGTCTAAATGTTTTTTCCCATTTTGTAGGTTATCTGTTTGTGCTGTTGATAGTGTTGTTTGCTGTGCATAAGCTCTTTTGTTTAATTAGATCCCATTTCTCAATTTTTGCTTTTGTTCTAATTGCTTTTGGCATCTTTGTTATGAAACATTTGCCTGTGACTATTTCCTGAATGATATTGCTAGGTTTACTTCCAAGATTTTTATAGTTTTGAGTTTTATATTTGCGTCTTTAATCTATCTTATTTTTTGTATCTGGTATAAGGAAGGGGTCCAATTTAAATCTTGTCCTTATGGTTAGCCAGTTATCTTAGCACTATTTATTGAAAAGGGAATCATTTCCCCATTGCTTGTTTTTATCAGATTTGTCAAAGATCAGATAGTTGTAGGTATGCAGTCTTATTTCTGAGTTCTCTGTCCTGTTCCATTGGTCTCTGTGCCTGTTTTTGTACCAGTGTCATGTTGTTTTGGTTACTGTAGCCCTGTAGTATAGATTGAAGTCAGGTAGGGTGATGCCTCCAGGTTTGTTCCTTTTGCATAGGATTGCCTTGGCTATTTTGGCTCTTTGTTGGTTCCATATGAATTTTAAATAGTTTTCTAGTTCTGTGAAGAATGTCAATGGTAGTTTAATAGGAATAGCATTGAATCTATAAATTGCTTTGAAAAGTATGGCCATTTGAACAATATTGATTCTTTCTATCAATGAGCATGGAATTTTTTTCGTTTGTTTGTGTCATCTCTGATTTCCTTCCACACTGGTCTGTAGTTGTCCTTGTAGAGATCTTTCACTTTACTTGTTAGCTGTATTCCTAAGTATTCTATTGATTTTGTGTCCATTGTGAAGGGTCGTACATTCTTGATTGGGCTCTTAGCTTGACTGGTGTTGGTGTATAAAATGCTAGTGATGTTTGCACATTGATTTTGTATCTTAAGACTTTGCTGAAGTTGTTTGTTAGCTTAAGAAGCTTTTTGACTGAGACTATGGGGTTTTCTTGATATAGGATCATTTTGCCTGCAAACAGGGATAGTTTGACTTCCTCTCTTCCTATTTGGATGTCCCCTATTTCTTGCTCTTGTCTGATTGCCCTGGTGAGCACCTCCAATACTATGTTGAATACAAGTAGTGAGAGAGGGCATCTTTGTCTTGTGCTGGTTTTCAAGGGGAGTTCTTCCAGCTTTTTCTCCTTCACTTTGATGTTGGTTATGGGTTTGTCAAAGATGGCTTTTTGAATTTTCAGCATTCTTGTGCTGATTCTTTCTCATCTTTGTGGGCTTATCTGACTTCAATCTTTGAGACTGCTGACCTTTGGATGGGTTTTTCTTTTATTTTCTCCTATTTGATTATCTTGAGTGTGTGATTGTGGCATAAAGTTGATTGAGCCAACTGGCTTTGTTTCTGGGAGATGGTAGAAGGCAAACACTCAGTTCCCAACTCCTGGGCTGTGTGCTCTAACTCTGGGGGACTTGTATTGAGCCCCGACTTTGTACTCTGGCTCCTTGAGGTTTAGAGTCCACTGTGCTGGCAGTGCTAAGGTGCAGCAGCTTCAGCAGAATGCTAGTAGATGTAGGGGTGGCTGCATCACTGCAGACATTCACCACAGTGGCACAAGCAAGGCAGCTGATCACACACAGGAGTGATCCCTCAGTGTGTGAGAGGATCCTCTGTTCTCTTCAAAGTATTAGCGCAAGGGCTGGATGCTGGTGGAGGTAGGGCTTGCTGGTTCTGTGCCTGCCAAGACTCCAACTGCAATGGTGGTCCCCAGGGACAGAGGGAGGAGACTACACTCATGTGTGCTGGTGGGACGGGTAAACAAAACCCACTCTTGCAGACATGCACCAGCTGCAGTATGGGGAAGGTACATCTGGGGTGGTGCACAGCCCTAGGGGCTGCCTTGCTGGAGCTCTATGCTGGTAAGGCATAGTCTGCCAGCACAGAAGCTATGGTGTGGGCCCCCAGGACCCTCAAGACTGACCTGTAAGCTGGTGTGGCCAGGCTGGGGCCCTGGGAAGACCAAGGAGTGCTCAGGTTGGACCAGGCCCATTGGATGAGCAAGACCGCCCAGCAGAGATTGGGTCTGACAGTTCCCCTGGGGCTAAAGTCCCCTATGGGAGCAAGTCAGGCCATAGGGATGGTTATCGCTGGCCGTGCTCAACTATAGACACTCCTGCACCAAACCCTCTGTGCTCTACATCAGTGGTCTTATTGTTCCACCAATTCTCTAAGCAGTTCTCCCTGCCACCTTAAGTGTCCATTCTGGATGATGGATCTCCTTCACAGACTTCCAGAGGCCTGTGGTGAGAGTGGGTTGCTCCTTGCCAGTTCAACTCACCCTTTCTCCTGAAGTGGTTATAGTGAAAAATGAATCCAAGTGTGTGGCAGCCCATGCAGGGTTTCCAACTTTCTCCCCCTTAATCCCAGCTCCTGTGTCTTTCCTCTGTCCACTTTCAGTGCCTTCCCTCTGAAGATCTGTTGAAAGGATACCCGTTGCCTCAGTCTCTCCATGGGAGCTCTTCACTTGTCTGTGTCTAGTTGACCATCTTTCCTTCCCCCCTACTTTCTTGAGGTGCAGAGTTAGGTTGTTTATCTGAGATCTTTCTTCTTTTTCAATGGTTGTAGTTACTGCCGTTAGTGTCCCTCATAGTACTGCTTTTGCTGCATTCCATAACTTTTGATATGTTGTATTTTTTTTGTTTTCATTAGTCTCAAGATGTTTTCTAATTATTTTTGTGATTTCATTTTGTACGTTTGTTGTTCAAAACTGTGTTGATTAATTTCAATATATTTGTGAATTTTCCAAGTTTCAACTATCGATTTCTAGTTTCATTTCATTGTGTTTGGAAAAGGTATTTGTTAGGATTTCAGTTTTCTTAATTTGTTAAGATTTGCTTTGTGACCTACCATGTGATCTATCCTGGAAGATGTTTCATTTGCTGTTGAGATGAATGTGTATTCTGTTGCTGTTCAATGTAATATGTCTTTTGACCTGTTAGTATTTTTCAATCCTTTATTTCCTCATTAAACTGTTTTTTATTTCCATTATTTAATTTTGGGTTTTGAAATATTCTATTATTGTTTTACTGTTTCTTCACTTAATTATGTCAATGTTTATATATTTGGGTTCCCTTATGTTAAGTGCATATATATATTTATAATCGTTATATATTCTCAGATAAATGACCCATTTATCATTATGTTCTTGTAAGAGTTTTCACTTAAAGTACTTTTGTCTAAGTATGGCAACCTATACTCTTTTGATGCCATTTGCATGCAACAACTTTTTCCCTTTTACTTTCAGTCTATGTGTGTCCTTCAATCTAAAGTGAGTGTCTTATAGACAGCATATAGTTTGATATTGTTTTATTCTTTTCCTATCAACCACTCTACCTCTTTTGATTGGAGAGTTTAATACATTTGCATGTAAAGGAATTATTGATAGGGAAGGACTTGCCACACTCATTTTGGTACTGTTTACTTTCTTGATGTAGCTATTTTCTTCCCCTTTTATTCTCTTGCTGTCTTCCTTTGTGTTTTGTTGGTATTTTGTAGTGACATCTTTCCAGTATTTTCTCATTTTCTGTTCTATGCCATCTGTGAGTATTTTCTTTGAGGTTTCCAGGAACTTATATAAAACATATAAAAAGCGTTTTATACTTATGACAATTTATTTTAATCTGATAACTATGTAACTACATCAGTGTACAGAAACTCTGCCATTTTACATCTCCCCCACTTTGTGTTAATATCACAAATTACATATTTTTACTTTTTGTATTCAATAACATAGTTTTATAGTTATAATAATTTTATACTTTATAAGTTTGATGACAGAAATAAAAGTGAATTGCACACATATATATTTATGATATACAACATGTTGTTTCAGTACACATACATGTGGTGAAATGGTTATCAAAATCAATTCAAATTAATATAGTCATCACCTCACAGTTACCATTTTTTCTTTTTTGTGGTGAGGACACTTGAGATCTACTCTGTTAGCAAATTTCAAGTATACAATACATTATTGTTAAATATAGTTACCATGCTGTACATTAGATCTCCAAAACTTATAATAGAAAATACATATAATTTAACAACATCTACCAGTTTACCTACCTCTGACACTTGGCAAGCACCCCTCTACTCTGTTTATATGAGATTGACTTTATTTATTTATTGTTTTGAGACAGTGTCTCACTCTGTAGCCCAGGCTTGAGTGCAGTGGCGCGATCTTGGCTCACTGCCACCTCCACCTCCCAGGTTCAAGTGATTCTACTGCCTCAGCCTCCCAAGTAGCTGGGATTACAGGCCTGTGCCACCATGCCCAACTAATTTTTGTATTTTTCGTAGAGATGGGGTTTCACCATGTTGGCCAGGCGGTTCTCTAACTCCCGACCTCAAGTGATCTGCCCACCTGGACCTCCCAAAGTTCTGGGATTACAGGCCTGAACCACCATGCCCAGCAAAGTTTGACTTTATTAGGTTCCATGTATAAGTGAGATCATGCTTTGTTTGTCTTTCTGTATGTGGCTTATTTCACTTAACATAAAATACTCCAGTTTCACTCATATTGTCACAAATGGCATAGTTTTCTTATTTTTATGGCTGAGTAACAACAGCTGATTTTATATATATATATGTGTGTGTATATATGTGTATACATATATATACATATATACACATGTATATACACGTGTATATGTGTATACACATATATACACACATATATATAAACATATATAGACACACACACACACACATATATATATAAACATTCCATTTATTTGTCTGTAGAAAGATGCTTAGGTTGTTTTCGTATCTTAGCTATTTTGAATGACATGGTTTGGATGTTCTGTCCTCTCCAAATTTCATGTTCACATGTGACCTCCAATATTGGAGGTGGGTTTAGTGGGAAGTGTTTGGGTCTTGACAGTAGATCCCTTATGAATGTCTTGGCACCATCCCCATGGTAATGAGTGAGTTCTCCTTCTGGTAGTTCATGTGAGAGCTGGTTGTTTAAAACGAGTGTGGCACTTTCCCCCTCTCACTCTTGCTCCCCTCTCTCTTTTGCTCCCACTTTCACCGTTTGATGTACCTGCTTCCCTTTCACCTTCTTCCACCATAAGTGAAAGTTCCTTGAGCCCTCACTAAGAGAAAATGCTGGTGCCGTGCTTTCTGTACAGCCTAGAGAATGGCAAGCCAAAAAAAAAAAAAAAAAAAAACTCTTTGTAAATTACCCAGCCTCAGATATTTCCTTATAGCAATTCAAAAACGGACTAACATAGAAAATTGGACCATGAGTGGGTATTGACATAAAGACCCATGAAGATGTGGAAGTGGCTTTGGAACTGAGTGTGGGCAAAGTTTGGAAGAGTTTGGAGGGCTCAGAAGGACATTTTGTGGTGTAAGTGAAATTATGTTTATCTACATTGGTGTATGTTGTACTGTTTTTTTTTTTTTCTTTCTATTGCTGTATGGTTTTCCATTGTACAAATATGACAATTTACTATTCCATTCACTCTTGATAGGGTAATATCAAGATTACCTGCGTAATTTCCAATTGGAGCCACTATGAATAGTGCTTCCATGAACATTTTGTACATTTCTTTAGATGAATATATGCAAATTGTCAAGTATAGAGGGAAGCAAATTTTGCATTACAGGATATGCATATATTCATCTTTAATAGTGCCAACTATAAAAATTACATGTGTCAATTTAAACTATCACCAGAAGTATGTAAGAGTTCTGGTTGTTTCATATCCTAGACAACATTTGTTATTTTTTGTCTTTTTTATTTTAGCGAGTAAGTGACTATATGATATCTTAATACCCTTTTATTGTCAAAATGACATCATATTTTAACATAAAGAAAAAAATTAAAAATATGCAGAATTATTGATTATATTATATTACCATGCTCTTCTTGTGGATATCTTTATTTTAGGAAAGAGAAGAAGTGATATTTATGTCTATGACAAATCACTCTGTCATCCTGAGGCTGCAAAAATAAATAAAAAATCTGGGAGTCACATTTCAGAATTGGATGGACATTATTCAAACTGAAATCTTTCACCAATTCCTACAGATGAAAATTGTAGGTGTTAGCAAGACTAAAAAGGCATTTGTGTGTCAAGGAGAGTTCGCCCTTTCTGTTAGTTCTTTCATTTATTTACTTTAACAGTTTATAAATGTACATATCTAGGGCTGGTCCTCTAACTGCTTTTAGGGCAATTGCATAGTGATATTCTACCAACAACTAAAGTTCATTAGGTAGTGTGGAAAAAACTACACTAGGAATCTAGAGACTGAATTATTGAATTGTCTCTGTCTCTAACTAAAATAGGGTTTTTGAACATGTAACTTAACCTTTTATTTTTGTAAGAATTGGGGAATATTCTCATCTCAGAGACTTGTTCCTGTGGTTCCCTCTTATCCATGGCTTGCTCCCTCACATTCTTTAGGTTTTACTTGAATGTAACTAATTTGAGGGGCCCTTATTTTTCCATCCTATTTAAAAGGTTACCCTCTACTTACTTCCAATCCAGCAGTTCTGGCTTTGTCTTTTAGCACTTATCACTTTCCAACATTTATATAGCAGATTAGTTTGTTAGTTCATTGTTTTTCTTTCAATGTAGTGTAAGCTCTATGAGGGCAGGATATGCTGTTATTTTGACTGCTTGGCATACAGAAATATCTCAAATGTACATCTCAAATTATTAAATGTTGATTTGTAATCTCTACAATTATTAGAATGAACAAACTGATCAATAAAGTATTTCCTGTTTCTAAAATTCTGATTCTATGACTATAACAGGACTAATCATCTGCCTGAGTATCATGATTTCTTCCTTCTACAACAGAATGGATTCTCTTTATAGCTAAATGTGAAATCTCAAATTCATTTATAACTCATTCATATTTTCTGACATTTTAATTTCCATTATAGATATTTTTCACCAATGTTTCATTATTTTTAATATGCTATATTTATTTTGTGTCCCTACTATGTTCACTTTAGCCCATTTATGTATAGCTGGGTTTTCTCTTTAGTATACTGATATGGTTTGGCTCTGTGTTACCACCCAAATCTTGTATTGAATCCTAATCCCCAGTGTTGGAGTAGGGACCTGGTGGGAGGTGATTGGATCATGGGGGCAGATTTCCCCCTTGCTGTTCTCGTCATGAATCTTACAACTAGGAATTTGGAGATAACATGAGTCTGAATTCTAGAGAGTGAGTTCTCACAAGATCTGGTTGTTTAAAAGTGTGTAGCACTTCCCCCTTCATTCTCTCTCCTGCTCCAGCATGTGAAGATGTGTTCTCTTCCCCTTTGCCCTCCACCATGATTGTGAGTTTCCTGAGACCTCCCAGCCATGCTTCTTGTACAGCCTGCAGGACTATGAGTCAATTAAAACTCTTTTCTTTGTAAGCTACCTGGTCTCAGGTCATTCTTTACAGCAGTGTGGGAATGGACTGATACACATATTAAATTCATGTTGCACACCACTCTAGAAGAATATAACTGAAATATAGGATCACCCAATCAATTTTATTTATATATCATGATTCTGCATAAGATACATTCCATTATTTAAAATAATGTTGCACATTGGAAATAATATAGACCTAAGGGAGGAGACCACCCCTCATATTGTCTTATGCCCAATTTCTGCCTCTAAAGAAAGAAGAAGTAAAAACTAGAAGGCAGAAATGAAATCAACAGGCAGACAGCCCAGCACCACACCCTGGGCCTGGTAGTTAAAGATCAACCCCTGACTTAATCAGTTATGTTATCTACAAATCACAGACATTGTACAGAAAAGCACAGTGAAAATCCTTGTCCTGTTCTGTTCAGTTCTAATTACTGGTGCATGCAGCCCCTAGTCACATACCTCCTGCTTACTCAATTGATCACGACCCTCTCACGTGGACCCCCTTAGAGTTGTAAGCCCTTAAGAGGGACAGGAATTGCTCACTCGGGGAACTCGGTTTTTGAGACATGAGTCTTGCCGATGCTCCCGGCCGAATAAAGCCCTTCCTTCTTTAACTGGGTGTCTGAGGGGTTTTGTCTGTGGCTCATCCTGCTACAGACCTACATCTCTCATTTTGTACTGCATTTTAAACTGGTGTCTTTAATATTATACATTTCTCCAAACTTACAAGGGATGGAAAAGTCATCTGGCATTTTGAATGACACTGTTCAAGGCATATTGAATATGTTCCAAGTACAAACTTTACAGTGCATGAATCAGATGGACAAATACTCTTTTTGTCTCTATAACTTATAGAGATCTTTTTATTGAGTCTCTTCAGTCTGCTAGAACATAACTGAACCTAGTCATTTCTGTAGAACTATTAACTCAGTAATTTGTTTTTTTTGAGGTGGAATTTCACTCTTGTCACCCAGGCTGGAGTGAAATGGTACGATCTCGGCTCACTGCAACCTCGCCTCCTAGGTTCAAGCAATTCTCCTACCTCAGCCTCCCGAGTAGCTGGGATTTCAGGTGCCCACCACCATGCCCAGCTAATTTTTGTATTTTTAGTAGAGGTGGGGTTTCATCATGTTGACCAGGCTGGTCTCAAACTCCTGACTTCAGGTGATCCACCTGACTCGGCCTCCCAAAGTGCTGGGATTACAGACGTGAGCCACGGTGCCCAGCAACTCAGTAATTTTTTAAATTCAATTTCTAATTTTCTACATTAGGAAAGGTTTTACATTCCATCTCCTTTTATTTTCTGAGATGGTACTTAATTACAGGTGTAGATGACAGACTCATTTATAATCAAAGATGTATCGAGGGAGGAGTTGTCTGATTCTAGATTGTCATGTGTCCATCTCATATATCCTTTACAATAAATATTGTTCTGTATTACTCTCAGCTGTAATCATTTTTCACTCTGATATTACCTAAGATAGTCATGCTATCTCTGAAATCCTAGTTGTAAGATTAATGCTGTTTTCTACTACAACATGACATTATTTCAACAATGAGATCCTTGGACTCTACCGCCTGACTTTCTTGCTTGTTTACAATCTCTCTCTCTCTCTCTCTCTCTCTTTTTTATGCTTACTTTTATGCCTTTCCTGGGAGCAGAGAAAAATCTTGCTTTTCTCTTCTGTCACACTGCATCCACGAAAAGCTTCACAAACTGTCTCAGAGCAAACTAATCTTTCTGGTAAAACTTGACATTTTTGCCTAATTTGTCTGCTGTTACATGATGCTGAAGTATAGTAAAGGCTGGAGTCTTGAAGATCTCTAAGTCATATGACAAACAAAGCATAGATTTCTACTCTTTGTAAATTGTATTCTATTTGGAAGTTCTATTCCCCTCACCTTCCTCAAAACTTGAATGTGCTTTAAGTGAGGCATAATTCAAGATCCTTTTAAGAAACTCACTCTAGCATCTAATATGTATGTATCTTTTCTTACTCAGCCTCTGCCTCCTCTTGCCAAGTCAAGGAGTTTTAGTGAAATGTCTGCTGTGGCCTCCCTTCCATTGAACAGTGGCGACCAAAGACTAGCTTGAGTAGTGACCAACAATTTGGGAGATAAACTTATTGCAAGTAGATGTGCACAGACACACGCACACATAGGTAAATATTTCAAAAAATAACTTTGTCACAGCTAATCCTATTCTAATATTGCTATGGAACATACAATATGATAAACACATAGTACATATTTGGTATGTTTGTGAATTTTAAAATGTATTGATTCTGCTCCCTTCAAGACAGAGATATGACATTTGAATTCATGTAAGTTCATTTTTTGCATTGATTTACTATGGATTAAAAGTAAAACACATAAGGAATGTATACCAGAGAAATCGTCAACACCTTGGGAGATACTAAGATGGATTTACATGGTAAAATCTGTCCTTAGTGAGTTAATATGCTAATAGGAAGAGACATATTTGTTCATAAATAACTCTAACACAAAGCAGATTTTGTGCTATAATGATAAGACATATTAATAGCTACAATTTATTGGACTTTAATATCTGCCAAGCTCCATGCTTGATACTTCACACACATTAACTTATTTATTGCACATAAGAACTAGTGATATTGTTGTTACCATTTCACTAGAAATAAAAACTCAGAGAAATAAAAGATTAATATTAGTGGGGTGGGAGTAAGACCTGCCTCATTAATGAAGAAACATTTAAACTAGGTTTTTATTACAATGGGTGGGAAACTTACAGATGTATTTGGAGAATACAATATTATTGGCATCAAAATAACAAGAGATTTGTGAGGGGGTAATATGATTAGGAATGTACTTTGGAGGGGGGCGGAGCAAGATGGCCGAATAGGAACAGCTCCAGTCTCCAACTCCCAGCGCGAGCGACACAGAAGACCGGTGATTTTTGCATTTTCAACTGAGGTACTGGGGTCATCTCACTAGGGAGTGCCGGACAATCGGTGCTGGTCAGCTGCTGCAGCCCGACCAGCGAGAGCTGAAGCAGGGCGAGGCATCGCCTCACCTGGGAAGCGCAACGGGGAAGGGAATCCCTTTTCCTAGCCAGGGGAACTGAGACA
>NW_016813118.1:25215-35037 GCF_001698545.2 Rhinopithecus bieti | reverse complement strand
TTCTAAAAAAAAAAAAAAAGGAATGTACTTTGAAGAGATTTCTGATAGAAGTTTGAAGATCAGAGAGTAAAAATACCTCTCATCAGGAAGAATAAAATTAAATGTTAAATGCATCTTTAATGAATAATTGGCACATTAACTGAGAATTGCAGATTTTAATAACTCTATAAATTCTTATAACTTAAGCAAGTCTACAAATCCATAGTCCAGTTATGCATCAGTGCTCAAGGTACAGTGAAATTAGAAGCCAATGACATGTACGTCCCCTTTTAAAAGCTGGATATTTAAATGTCTTTTGCTGTCAAACACATAAATATCTTCAAAAAATATCATTATTTGATAGTCACATTATATCTATTAAGTAATGAGTATTTGATGACTATGTTTTAATCCTTGAAAAAAGAAAGAAACTATAGTTATCTAATAATGTGATAGATTCACCCTAATCCAAGGGACCTCTCTTTTGAATGAATCCTATAATTATTTATGGTCTTTAATGGAGCTTACATAGACACCAATTTTTGTCACCTCAACTTTATGTTATAAATGTGTTAATAGATAAGAATCTGGAGCAAAATAAAAAGATCAAAGATTTTACAAGTCTACTCGATAAGATTTGATCTGAACTAAAAATCAAATTTAAAAGGCGCTCTTTTAAGCAATGTTACTTTCCATTGTAGCTGAGATTTAATGATTAATTACTAATGTCTCCATGGTTTTCTGGTAAGAATTTGGGGCTAACAAAAGCAAAATTACATATTTTTATAGTCGTATAAGTCAATTAGCTTTCCACATATAAACACACCATCTTTTCTCAGTGCTGTTGATGAAAATTATGCTCGACAAACCACTGATTTCAATAGATATTGGTAAGAATTATGTTAGAAAGAGATTCTCTGGTCAACTTAGTTTGAGAAAGTACTAACTTCAAATTTACTGCCAATTACTTCAAAATACCAACTTCAGATTTTCATTTTGTTTAGTTTTTATTATAAACTTTCTCTTCGCTTTTAATATGCACATATGCACTGCAAATTTCTAAAAAGATAGTATGTAGTATTTATTAAAGTTATGTTGTCACAGAATCCTTTATTATGTAAACTTTTGACCCAAATATTAAGCTATACAATATATTTGAATATTCTGCTGTATGCCATACAATAAAAATGCTTGTAATATGTTTTTTTTAAATTTTTATTGTAAGTTCCGTTGTACATGTGCAGGATGTGCAAGTTTGTTACGTAGGTAAACGTGTGCCATGGTGGTTTGCTGCACCTATCAACCCATCACCTAAGTATTAAGGGATATTGGCCTAAAGTTTCCTTTTGTTCTTGTTGTGACTCTGCCAGATTTTGGTGTCAGGGTGATGCTAGCCTCATAGAATGAGTTAGGGAGAAGTCCCTCCTTTTAATTGTTTGGAATAGTTTCAGAAGGAAAGGTATAAGCTTCTCTTTGTATGACTGGTAGAATTCAGGGGTAAATCCATCTGGTCCTGGGCTTTCTTTGGATTGATAAGCTATTTATTACTGCTTTAATTTCAGAACTTGTTATTGGTCTATTCAGGGATC
This sequence comes from Rhinopithecus bieti, assembly GCF_001698545.2. Classification (NCBI taxonomy): domain Eukaryota; kingdom Metazoa; phylum Chordata; class Mammalia; order Primates; family Cercopithecidae; genus Rhinopithecus; species Rhinopithecus bieti. The sequence goes on along the minus strand of NW_016813118.1, from coordinate 33,469 downwards.
TAACTTCTTCCTGGTTTAGTCTTGGGAGGGTGTATGTGTCCAGGAATTTATCAACTTNATGGTGGTTTGCTGCACCTATCAACCCATCACCTAAGTATTAAGGGATATTGGCCTAAAGTTTCCTTTTTGTTCTTGTTGTGACTCTGCCAGATTTTGGTGTCAGGGTGATGCTAGCCTCATAGAATGAGTTAGGGAGAAGTCCCTCCTTTTTAATTGTTTGGAATAGTTTCAGAAGGAAAGGTATAAGCTTCTCTTTGTATGACTGGTAGAATTCAGGGGTAAATCCATCTGGTCCTGGGCTTTCTTTGGATTGATAAGCTATTTATTACTGCTTTAATTTCAGAACTTGTTATTGGTCTATTCAGGGATCTAACTTCTTCCTGGTTTAGTCTTGGGAGGGTGTATGTGTCCAGGAATTTATCAACTTCTTCTAGATTTTCTAGTTTATTTGCATAGAGGTGTTTATAGTAATCTCTGATGGTTGTTTGTATTTCTGTGGGATCAGTGCTGATATCCCCTTTATCATTTTTTATTGTTGTGTCTATTTGATTCTTCCTTTTTTTCCTTATTATTAGTCTAGCTAGTGGTCTATTTGTTAGTATTTTCCAAAAACCAGCTCCTGGATTCATTGATTTTTTTGGAAGGATTTTTTTGTGTCTCTGTCTCCTTCAGTTCTGTTCTGACCTTGCTTATTTCCTTTCTTCTGTTAGCTTTGGAGTTTCATTGCTCTTGGTTCTCTAGTTCTTGCAGTTGTGATGTTAAGGGGTCAATTTGAGGTTTTCTACGTTTTTTATGTGGGCATTTAGTGCTATAAATTTCCCTGTTAACACTGCTTTAGCTGCACCCCAGGGATTCTGGTATGTTGTCCCTTTGTTCTCATTGGTTTCACAGAACTTCTTGATTTCTGCCTCAATTTCATTATTTACCCGGGAGTCATTCAGGAGCAGGTTGTTCAACTTCCATGTTATTGTATGGTTTTGAGTGAGTTCCTTAATCTTGAGTTCTAATTTGATTGTGCTGTGGTCTGAGAGACTGTTATGACTTCAGTTCTTTTGCATTTGCTGAGGAATGATTTACTTCCAACTATGTGATCAATTTTAGAGTAAGTGCCATGTGGTGTCAAAAAGAATGTATATTATGTTGGGTTGAGAGTTCTGTAGAAATCTATCAGGTACACTTGATCCAGAGTTGATTTCAAGTCCTGAATATCTTTATTAATTTTCAGTCTCAATGATCTAATATGGACAGTGGGGTGTTAAAATCTCCATCTATTGTTGTGTGGGAGTCTAAGTCTCTTTGTAGATCTCTAAGAATTTGTTTTATGAATCTGGATGTTCCTGTATTAGATTCATATATACTTAGGATAGTTAGATCTTCTCGTTGAATTGACCCCCTTTATCATGATGTAATGCCTTTCTTTGTCTTTTGAAATCTTTGTTGGTTTAATGTCTGTTTTGTCGGAAACTAGGTTTGCAACTCCTGCTTTTTTCTGCTTTCCATTTCTTGGTAAACTTTTCTCCTTCCTTTTATTTTGAGTCTATGTGTGTCTTTACTTGTGAGATAGGTCTCTTGAATACAGCATGCCTATAGATCTTGATGCTTTACCCAGCTTTCCATTCTGTGTCTTTTAATCGGGACATTTAGCCCATTTACCTTTACGGTTAATATTGTTATATGTGAATTTGATCCTGTCATCATGATGCTAGGTGGTTATTTTACAGACCTCCTTGTGTAGGTGCTTCATAGTGTCCCTGGTCTGTATACTTCAGTGTGTTTTTGTAGTGGCTGGTAACTTCTTTCTAAACATATTTAGTGCTTCCTTCAGGAGCTTTTGCAAGGCAGGCCTGGTATTGATGAATTCCCTCAACAGTTGATTGTCTGAAAAAGATTTTATTTCTCCTTTGCTTCTGAAGTTTAGTTTGACCAGATATGAAATTCTAGATATTATTATTTTTTCCTTTAAAAAGGTTAAATATAGCCACCCCCCTACCACCATTTCTTATGACTTGTAGGGTTTCTGCTGAGAGGTCTGCTGTTAGTCTGATGGGCTTCTATTTATAGGTGACCTGGGCTTTCTCTCGCTGTCCTTAACATTTTTTGCATTTATTTCGACCTTGGAGAATCTGATGAATATGTGTCTTGGGGTTGATCTTCTCGTGGAGTATCTTACTGGAGTTCTCTGGATTTCCTGAATTTGAATGTTGGCCTCTTGTGCTAGGTTGGGGAAGTTCTCTGGAATGATATCCTGAAGTGTGTTTTCCAACTTGGTTCCATTCTTCACATCTCTTTCAGGTACCCCTATCAGTCACAGGTTCTGTCTTTTAACATAATCCCATAGTTCTTGGACGTTTTGTTTGTTCTTTTATATTCCTTTTTCTCTAATCTTGTCTGCCTGCCTTATTTCAGCAAGATAGTCTTCAAGCTCTGATATCCTTTCTCCCACCTGGTCTACTCAGCGATTAGTACTTGTGTTTGCATTGTGAAGGTCTCGTGTTGTGTTTTTCTGCCCCATCAGGTCATTTATGTTCCTCTCTAAACTGGTTATTCTGGTTAATAGCTCTGTATGTTCTAGTTAATAGCTCCTGTAATGTCTTATGGGTCTTAGCTTCTTGCAATGAGTTAGAACATACTCCTTTAGTTCAGTGAAATTTGTTATTACCCATCTTCTGAATCCTACTTCTGTCAATTTATCCATCTCTGCCTCAGCCCAGTTCTGTGCCCTTGCTGGAGATGTGTTGAGATCACTTGGAAAAGAGGCACTCTGACTTTTTGAGTTTTTAGTATTTTTTTTTTTCTTTTTTCCACATCTTTTTTTTTTTTTTTTTAATTATACTTTAAGTTCTAGGGTACATGTGCATAACGTGCAGGTTTGTTACATATGTATACTTATGCCATGTTGAGTTTTAGTATTTTACTTTGATTTTTTTCTCATCTTCATGGGTTTATCTACCTTTAATCTTTGAGGCTGCTGACCTTTGGATAGGGTTTTTGTGGGGTCTTTTTTGTTGATTTCATTGTTGTTGTTGTTTTCTGTTTGTTTTTCTTTTAGTAGTCAGGCCCCTCTTCCATAGGGCTGATGCAGTTTGCTGGGGGTCCACTCCAGACCCTGTTCACCTGGGTCCCTCCTCCCCCTGGAAGTATCCCCAGTGGAGGCTGCAGACCAACAAAGATGGCAGCCTAATTCCTCCTCTGTCCCTGAGGGGCACCGACCTGTCGCCAGCCAGAATGTACCTGTATGACATGTCTGGAGACTCCCATTGGGAGCTCTCACCCAGTCAGGAGGAGCAGGATCAAGGACCCACTTAGATAAGCAGTTGGGCTGCCCCTTGGCAGAGCAGGTGTGCTGTGCTGTGGGAATTCCCCCTCGTCCGAGCTGTCATGACTCTCGAAAACCAGCAGGCAGAAAAGATTAAGACCGTTGATCCACGATACCATAGCCATCCCTCCTCCTAGGGGCTCCTCTCAGGGATATGAGTTCTGTCCATAAACCCCTGGCTGGGGATGCTGAAATTCCTGTAGGGAGGCCTCACCCCGTGAGAAAGAGTGGATCAGGGTCCCACTTAAAGAAGTCTTCTGGCCACTACCTGCTTCAGATGCTGTGCTGTGCTGTGGGGAATTGCTCCTGGTCCATACTGGCCAGTCTCGCTGGCACCAGCAGCGGGGGAAAAAGGCCAACTGGAGCGCAGTGATGGTGACTGCCCCTCTCCCCCAGTAACTAAGTCTTCTTAGTCAATCTCCAGCCTGCTGCACTGGCCAGCTGGGATTCCAAGCCAGTGAGTTTTACCTCGTGGGGCTCCATGGGAGTGAGGCTGCTTGGCTTCCTGGCTTCAGCCCCCTTCCCACTGGAGTGGATGGATCTCTTGCCTTACTAAAGTTCCCAGAGCCAGAGTATGCAAATACTCCTGTGTCTCAGTGCCTGCTCAAGTTTCCGCCCACCTACGCAGCCACTGTGAGTCTGCACTGCAGTGTTCTTGGGATCCAAGGCCCTGGTGGAGTGGGCTCACATGGGGACCTCCCAATCCTCAGGTTGCAAGGATCCGTGGGAAAAGCATGATCTTCAAGGAGGCTAGCACAATCCCTCACCATCTCCCTTGGCTGGAGGAGGGAGCTCCCTTTGCCCTGTGTAGCTCTCCGCTGGGCCCTCACTCCACCCTGCTTCTTATTGCTGTCTGTGAGTCACGCCAACCACCTAGTCAGTGCCAATGAGAACCTTGGTACCTCAATTGAAGATGCAGAATTCATCGCAGTTTTCATCCTTCTTGGTGGGAGCTGCAGAGCAGAGCTGTTTCTATTTGGCCATCTTGGCTGCTCCCCTCCATATGTTTTATGTTCAGATTCAAATAATCATAATACGTGGGGAAAAATTAATGATTTCTTTCTATATGTGTATCTGGTTGGCTACTTTATTCAAATAATACTTGGATGCTGACTGGACACATTTCATAAGCCAGTGGCTATTTGCTGCATGGTGACAGTTTAGTTTCTGTTTCCCTGAAGTCAGAGATTTAAGCACAAAGAATTTACTTGGGTGGGGCAGTGAATACCAGCAGAGGCACTGATATATAAGACAGGGAAGGCAAGGCAGCTGATAATGAGTATGTTCTTAAGCCAGTTACCACAATGGACAACCAAATATTAATCTTGCAAGGAAATCCTGTAAAACCTTTCAAAAATGCATGATTTCATATTATTCCAGCTATAGGATGCAGGAACTATGATGTTCATACCTGCACACCAACCAGTCATTTGTTAAGGGCCGTCCTTAGGAGTTAGGCGTGGATTGGGGAGGTGATCAGGGGGATTGTTTTCTAGGCACTTCTGGGCAAAATGGTCTCTGGCAGTACTACTCAACACATTATCTGTTAACAGAACATGTTTACCAATTATGAGAATAACTTTCCAAATTGCCAGTGCATATGAAGTGGTGAATAGATTGCAAGGAATCATCTAATAATGGATTAATGGGGCTTGAGAACAAAATGGTGAATTGGGCATGCATTTCTTACTTCCTATTGCATTGAATTTTCAAGACATGAGGAAACAGAGCCTTGCAAAGGAAAAAGTCATTAAAACAGTGGAAAATAAGAAATGGTACCACCAGTAGTCTAGAAATGTTGAGAGACTTCTAACAAGAGGAAAGTAGGTAGAATGGCATTGACAGAGAAAATCAGATCCCAAAATATGCTGAGAGGCTTCTTATAGGTAAGAATGGTTCTGTGGAAGCTCTAAGCATGGGGTCACTTCATGAAGAAGTAGAAGAGAGTTTTGAAGTATATATCAGGGTGATTAAGTAGAAAACTTTGTTTTGAGCAGCACATTTTTTTTTTCTCTCTCTCTCCATCTCTTTTATTTGTGTTGAATACTTGGCAGAAGGCCATGTGCAAACACTTTGAGTATTAGTCCTGAGACTGGGAATGAACAGCAGAGCTCATATTACCTTTAGATACCCAGAGGAGGTGGAGAATCTCTGACAGTCAGAGGACAATCATATCAGGAGCATGTTCCCTTTCCCTTCACTTCACCAGAGCAGACCATGGTAAACAGATTAGGCAGGAGATGGAGACTGAGGTGCTCAAAACAATTCTGAGCACACCGACATGAACTATGAAATATCTGAGGGAAATAAATATCATAGAAAGCAAAATGCTAAAATTAAGCAACAGGAGATTTAACACTCCCCTCCTTCACCAAATGAGGGGGAGGGGGGACACTTAACATGGCATGGTTTAAGAGTAAAATGTTCTCTGATAATTGATGAATTACCAAGTAATATTGAACCAAATAATTCTTTACCAAGACAAGTGAAATGGGTACATGCTGGAACGTAAAGGGAAAACTGAACCTTGATGAAAAGAGATCCAGATATACCAATGTTGTTCTAGGTAGATTTCCAGAGAGAGAGATTAAAATAAAGGTGAAGAGGAAAAGTAACTAAATCATGGAAGAAAATTTCCCAGATTTACTGACTACCAGCAAGTTGCGTGGCAGAAAGGATAAATGGTGACTATCCACACATAGACACATAATGATGAAATGTTAGAACAGCGAAGATAAAGATAAAAACCTTTAAATGGTTTCATACAGAAAATGAAACAAAACCAAGCAAAACGTGTAGTCTCCAAAAAAGATACTGAGTCATATCACTGTCACACTTATTATCTACAACATCAGGTAAAAAACATGGAGCAGGAATACTTGATATTAAACAATAACATCAAGAAAAGCTCATCAACATTAAATACAACTGATTTGTTAGGAAAGAGAAGTAAAATTCATCAAATGCCTAATGGATTAAAACTTTTGTAATATTTTATCTCACCTAGAATTCATGAGGTAGATAAAGCATGGAGATATTAATTACTGAAAGCAAGACAGAAGTTATGAGTAGATGTATGATACAAACTCATGTCTTTTAGATGCTATGAGCTCTTGTCCTATCCATTGCTATTTTCTTTGTATTTCTTTTATTATTATTATTCAAAAAATATTTGTGGGTACATAGTAGGTGTATATATTTATGAGGTACATGACATGTTTTGGTACAGGCATGCAATGTGAAATAAGCACATCATGGAGAATGGGGTATCCATCCCCTCAAGCATTTCTCCTTTCTGTTAAAAGCAATCTAATTATATTCTTTGTTATTTAAAAATATACAATTATTATTGACTTATAGCTAGCCTATTGCACTATCAAATAGTAGGCCTTATTCATTCTTCTATTTTTCTTTTTTGTAACCATTAACCAAACCTACCCCCACGCCCCACCAGTCTCCAGTACCCTTCCCAGCCTCTGACAACCATCCTTCTACTCTCTCTGTCCATGAGTTCAATTGATTTGATTTTTAGATCCCACAAATAAGTGAGAACATGGGATGTTTGTTTTTCTATGCCTGACTTATTCCACTTAATGTAATGATCTCCAGTTCTATCCATATTGTGGCAAGACTGGATCTCATTCTTTTTATGGCTGAATCGTGCTCCACATTTTCTTTATGCATTCATTTGTTGATGGACACTTAGGTTGCTTTGGAATTTTAGCTATTGTAAACAGTGCCACAACAAGCATAGGAGTACGGTTATCTCTTCAATATACTGATTTTCTTTTTGAGGGGTGTATACCCAGCAATGGGATTGTTGGATATTATGGTAGCTCAATTTTTAGTTTTTGGAGGAACCTCCAAACTGTTCTCCATAGTGGTTGTACTAATTTACATTCCCACTAACAATGTACCAGGGTTCCCTTTTCTCCACATTCTCACCAGCATTTGCTATTGCTTGTCGTTTGGAAGCCATTTTAACTAGGATGAGATGATATCTCATTGTAGTTTTGATTTGCATTTCCCAATGATCAGTGATGCTTAGAACCTTTTTCTATGCCTGTTTGCCATTTGTATGTCTTCTTTTCAGAAAGGTCTGTTCAAATCTTTTGCCCATTTTTAATCGGATTAGTAGATTTTCTTTTCCTATAGAGTTGTTTGAGCTTCCTATATATATTGGCTATTAATCCTTTGTCAGAGAGGTAGTTTGAAAATATTTTCTCCCAGTCTGTGAATTGTCTTTTCACTTTTTTGATTGTATCCTTTGCTGTGAAGAAGCTTTTTAACTTGATGTGATCCCATTTGTCCATGTTTGCTTTGGTTTCCTGTGCTTACGGGGTACTGCTCAAGAAGTCTTTGGCCAGACCAATGTCCTGGAGATTTTACCCAAAGTTTTCTTGTAATAGTTTCATAGTTTGAGGTCTAAGAATTAAGTCTTTAATCCATTTTGGTTTCATTTTTGTATATGTCAAGAGATAGGGGTCTAGTTTCACTCTTTTGCATATGGATATCCAATTTTCCCAGCACCATTTATTGAAAAGACTGTCCTTTCCCTAGTGTATGTTGTTAGCAGCTTTGTCAAAAATGAGGTCAGCTGGGGACAGTGGCTCACGCCTGTAATCCCAGCACTTTGGGAGGCCAAGGCAGGCGGATCACAAGGTCAGGAGTTCGAGACCAGCCTGGCGAATATAATGAAACCCTGTCTCTAAAAAAAATACAAAAAATTAGCCGAGCACGGTGGCAGATGCCTGTAATCCCAGCTACTTGAGAGGCTGAGGCAGGAGAATCACTTGAACCCGGGAGGCAGAGGTTACAGTGAGCCGAGACTGTGCCACTGCACTTCATCCTGGGCAACAGAGCAAGACTCCATCTCAAAAAAAAAAAAAAAAAAAGGGAGTCCACAAATTCTGAAGCCTAGTATTTCTTTTTTTTTTT
>NW_016813118.1:19597-24995 GCF_001698545.2 Rhinopithecus bieti | reverse complement strand
AAAAAAAAAAAAAAAAAAAGGAGTTCCCTATAGGTGGGTGAATTTGTTTCTGAGTTCTCTATTCTGCTCCATGGGTCTATGTGTATGGTTTTATGTCAGTACAATGCTGTTTTCGTTACTACAGCTCTGTTACATAATTTGAAGTCAGGTAATGTGATTTCTTCAATTTTATTCTTTTTGCTTAAGATAACTTTGGCAATCCTGGGTCTTCTGTGATTCCATATAAATTGTAGGATTGTTTTTATGTATATGAAGAATGTCATTGGTATTTTGATAGGGATTACATTGAATCTGTAGATTACTTTGTGTAGTATGGACATTTTAACTATATTCATTCTTGTGATCCATGAACATAAAATATCTTTCCATATTTTTGGTGTCCTCTTCAATTTTCTACATCAGCGTTTTATAGTTTTAATATATTTTCATTTCTTTGACTAATTCCTAGATATTTAATTTTATGTGTCGCTGTTGTAAATGGGACTACTTTTTAAATTTCTTTTTCACATTGTTCAGTGTTGGCATATATAAATGATACTGATTTTTGTATATTGGTTTTGTATCCTGCAACTTTACAGAATTAGTTTGTCAGATCTAATAATTTTCTTGTGGAGCCTTTAGGTTTTTCCAAATATAAGATCCTGTCATCAGCAAACAGAGATAATTTCAATTCTTCCCTTATAATTTGGATGCCCCTTATTTAATTCTCTTGTCTGATTGCCTCAGCTAGGACTTTAGTACTATATTGAATAACAGCTGTGACAGTGGACATCCTTTTCATGTTCCAGATCATGAAGAAAGGCTTTCATTTTTTCTTTATTGAGTATGACACTAGCTGTGAGTCTCTTGTATATGGCTTTTATTATGTGGGTGTTTGTTCTTTCTAGCCCCAATTTTTTGTGAGTTTTTAATATGAAGGGATGTTGGATTTTATCAAATGCTTTTTCAGCATCCCTTGAAATAATCATATGGTTTTTATCTTTCATTCTGTTAATATGATGTATCACACTGTTTGATTTGCATATGTTGAAATATACTTGCATCACAAGGATAAATCCCAGTTGGTGATGATGAATGATCTTTCTAATATAGTTTGAATTTGGTTTGCTAGTATTTTGTCGAGGATTTTTGCATCAATATTCATGAAAGATATTGGCCTGTAATTTTTTTTAATGTCTTTCTTTTTTTGTAACAAGGTAATACTGGCCTCGTGGAATGTGTTTGAAAGTATTTTTTCCTCCTCTATTTTTTTTGGAATAATTTGAGTAGAATTGATATTAGGAGTTCTTTAAATATTTGGTAGAATTAATAAATTTAGCCATCAGGTCCTGACCTTTTTCTTTTCTGGGAAACTTCGTGTCACAGCTTCAGTCTCATTACTTATTGGTGTGTTCAGGTTTTGGATTTCTTGCTAATTAAATATTGGTAGGTTGTGTATATCTAGGAATTTTTCAATCTATTCTATATTTTCCAATTTATTGGCATACACTTGCTCATAGGAGCCACTGATGATCCTCTGATTTTCTGCAGTATCAGTTGTAATGTCTCCTTTTTCATATCTGATTTTATTTATTTGGATTTTCTTTCTTTTTTTCTTAGTCTGGCTAAAGTTTTGCTAATTTCGTTTAGCTTTTCAAAAAACCAAGTTTTTGTTTCATTGATATTTTGTATTTTTTCATTTCAGTTTCATTTATTTCTGCTCTGACCTTCATTATATTTTTTCTTCTACTAATTTAGGGTTTGGTTTGCTCTTGCTTTTCTAATTCTTTAAGATTCAGTTAGACTGTTTGTAATTTTTCCTCCCTTTTGATGTAGGCACTTACAGCTATAAACTTGCCTCTTAGTACTTCTTTTGCTGTATCCCATAGGTCTTGGAGTGTTACATTTCCATTATAATTTGTTTCAAGAAAATTTGCAATTTCCTTATTAATTTCTTCACTGACCCACTGGTCATTCAAGAGCATACTGTTTAATTTCAATGTTTTTGTATAGTTTCCAAAATTGCTCTTGTTCTTAATTTCTAGTTTTCTTCCATTGTGGTTAGAGAAGATGCTTAATATTATTTCCATTTTCTGAATGTTTTAAGACTTGTTTTGTGACCTAACATATGGTCGATCCTTGAGAATGATCCAGGTGCTGAGGAAAATATTGTGTATTCTGCAGCTCTTGGATGAAATATCCTGTAAATATCAGTTAGATTAATTTGGTCTGTAGCGCAGATTAAGTCTGATTTTTTTTATTGATTTTCTGTCTGGAAGATCTGTCCAGTGCTGAAAGTGATGTGTTGAAGTCTCCAAATGTTACTGTGTCAGGGTCTATCTCTCTCTCTTTAGCTCTAATAATATTTCCTTTGCATAGCAATCAAGCAAGACCCCATCTCAAAAAAAAGAAAAAAAAAAAAAGAAAAAAAGAAAGAAAGAAAAGAGAAGTGAAAAAAAAAAAAAAAAAAAAAGCAGCCATGAGGATATTTGGAAGGAAAATTGACAAATGAGTGCTGTTGGTAATAACTTTGTAAAAATTACACAAGCCATGGAGCATGTTGTTATGACAATTCCAGACTGAAATATGAGATTAAGACAACATAGTTGTATCAATTGTGACAAGCTTCCAATTTCCTGTTATGACATTGAATCTCACGTGCTTGCATTAACATCAGAAATACAGTATGATATATATTAGATACACACATACACAGATAGTTTTACCGTCCCCCTTCAAAAAAAGGGGAGAAATGGAAAGGCATTTCTATATAAACAATAAAATAACAAAAGCAACATAATAAACCAAAGCACTTGTAAAGCCACAACATAAGCAAGGATTGATATCCCCAAAGAAACAGGACTGATATGGTTCTGTGAAGTTGCAGCTGATGCTAATAGCATGGCTTGGAAGCAGTCACAATCCAGAATGCATACAAAGGCATAAGAAATTCTCACTCTGAAAGTGAGTGCTTAACCCAGAAACATAGGTTACCCAGGGAAGCACAATGCCATTAATAGAAGCACTCCAAGAAGTGATAACACTCATACTGACACACTAGGAATACTAGAGTACTCTATATTGACTTAAAAACAAATACATTTCATACCCTCAATAAACAAAGGGATCAGGTTCATTGTATTGGTTGGAAATTACGAAAATAAAATGAACCAGGGAACAATAAGTAGACATTTTGAAGAAAAAATGTTTTGGTATTTTAAAAAAATGTGTTGAAATACACTAAAATATTAACACAAGTTTTCGTTAAATAAACACAGCTGAAAAATAAGTTAGTAGGCAGAAAGGTCAGGTGTAGCAGTATTCTGAAACAGATTTTAAAATATATATATAAAAAGGGAAGCCATGAAGGAGAAGACTGGAAAAATATATAGATCATCTTAATTTTTTAACTAAGATTTTTGAATGAAAGGGTTGAAAATTGATGGGTTCAAAATATTTGAAAAACTCATAAATAAAAATTTTCCAGAATTGAAAGTACATATGGATCCTGATATTGGAATAACTCATTTGGTATACAGCAGGACAAATGAAAAAATGAAACTTGTCCAGAATATTGTAGTTTCAATTTTGAGTCAAAGATAAAAAGAAATTTCTAGAGGTTAACCACAGTACATTTTCAAATTCCCCTAGAGCGTGGTTAAAAATTCTCAACAAATGTGTCACTATTTTCCAAGTTTGAAATTTTGGTCTATTAATATACATGATGGCTGGTGTTGGTGCTCTTTCTGTTTTTCTATTTCTTTCAGAATAGAAAGTAATGTTTAACTACAATAATCCTCTTAAGATTTCTTTTGAATCTTTACTTTAAAATTGCTATAGCAATTAAAGGATGTTTTACTGTTTTGTATTATGTCATAGATTTGAAAGTTATTGCTGTAAAAGATCATCAGTAATTTTTTTAATGAATGGAGAGCATCGTCTATGTGTATTCTGAATTCTTAGTCTTGCTGCCCACATGTATTAAATTGTATGAGCTATTGAGAAGAGAAAAATCTCTTAAGTAAACAGGAAAACCAGGATAATATTCCTATAAGCACTCTGATACTGTTTTCTCCTTGCTGCAAAATGTCCTTTTCTACTTGTTAAAGTGATTCGTATTTATTTTTTATGAAATTACCTATCTATCTTTGAATCTGTATGTATAGTCTATCAATATATTTGAATATACAAAAGCATTCTATGGCTACTGTTTTATATAATATCCCTCATTTAAATTCATATATTTTAAGTTATCTATGATTTAAAACAACTAATATTGGCATTGAATTTCAACATCTACAGATTTTAGAGTCAGTTTAATGGAACATGCAAGCAGAGGTCAGCGGCATGATCTTTCTATAAATATATATTTAAATAAACTATTAGGTATACTTATTTTACATAAGATTATATTCTCTGAAATTTATGTGACAACTTTCAAGTGTAGCTAACATGAATTGTCTTTAGATGAAATTGTATCTTCTTTGTAAGCTATCTGTTCCCTTTACCATGTATTTAAGCACTAGACATGGAGTAAAGAGGAAAAGATAAGAGTCAATGTCTAAGTCAATGATATAAAATAAAATACCTCCTATCTCTGAAAAGCTTAGACTGACAAAATTTGTTGAGCAAATATGCATAGTGATTTAACAGTTTAACTTTTCTTCCCTCATATCAGAACATTCAGCTAACGTATTTACTATGAGAATTTCTGCTGCTTTCGTGAGTGGAAGATTGAGGTTAGGTTGAGGTACAAAATAAACTACCTAACAAAAAATCCACAAACAAAGGATTGTACTTATCTACTGCTCAAAATTTGGGAGGAAAAGCGATGTTATGTACCACAGTTAAAAATATACTTCTGTATATAGCCATGCCCAAGGGCAGTAACTATGTCTTATTTAAATTATTACCCCTGATGCCTACAACATACAATTTTGCTGCACAGTTGAGTAAGCTGCCTATATAAACCAAGGTGTAAAGGAAAGTTCACAGATATTTAATAGAATTGATAGTTAAAGTACAAATAAGACTTTATATGCCTGGTTATTTTATAATGTATCTATTCTAGAGTATTGGAATAAAAACATGAAGGATATTGGCCTGCACTCTTCAAAAATATCAAGGTCATGAAAGACAGAAAGACCTCTTCCTGATTAAAGGAGACTAATAGATACAACACCTAAATGCATATAATTTGGATCCTAAACGAGGAAAATAAAAAGCGATTTTTTGATGTTGTTATTCTTTTGCAATAATAGACATGAAATTAATTGGTGAAATCTGGAAAAGGTTTTAGATCTAAATAATAACAGTGTATCAAAGTTAATTTCCTGATTTTGATAATGTCCTATGACAAGCTTGTCCAACCTGCTGCCCTTGGGCCACATGCAGCTCAGGATGACTTTCTTAAAACCTT
>NW_016813118.1:15501-18242 GCF_001698545.2 Rhinopithecus bieti | reverse complement strand
AAACTCAGAATTTCACAAAGTAGAAAAAAATTAGGTGAATTTGCTTGATATTGTAAAAACCAAACACAAACAGCTTTGCCTAGTACATGTTTAAAGTTATTACATAGTTGCTATAGATTGACTTTCCACCTTTCAAAATAATAGACAACAAAAATGAATCTCAATTTGTAAAGCACATTTAACTTCCTCAAGCTCTTGAAATGAAGTTATTCATTAGCAATATCTCAATGATTAAATTCAGGATAACATGGGATTTTTTGAAAAAGTGTGAAAGCAAATAGAAGCATTTAATAGCTGTTTTACTATTTTGTGTTCTGTGGAAGATTATGTTTCAATTTAGTAAATAATGAAAAAGAACATTTCCTTCCTATTTTTAAGTAAAAATATGAGGTATATTTGAGCATGGTTGTGGTGCACTTCTTTTGGAGATTTGCTTAGTTATTTAACTTGTAAATATCCAGGAAATTTTAAAAACTAAAATAAACCAAATACTTTCATTATAAGTAGCATACCATTTGAATATTTAAAGTATGCTACAAAAATAACATGTAAGGTGTACACTTCTTGTTAAGAAGATTAAAAAAATCAATGCTTATAGTCTTCCAACTCACTCATCATGGGGCTTCATTATTTGAATTATTTCAAAGAGTAAACAAACAAACAAAACCTCTCAAATCTCATTCTGCATAAATCTGATAATGGTTCTGACCAATTAAAATGTAGATGACCAAAATAGATCATCTGTACTTTATTACGTGTAGCACTTCACCGAATAATTATTTGAAGGATAAATAAAAGATAACTACTCTCCATTTTCAAAGTGTTATTAAAAGCTAGTAAAACCAGTTCCATTATATGCTTTCAGTTAAGCAACACAATTTACCAGAACCCAAGGATTTTTATAAGTAGTTTATCTACCTACCCCTAATAATGGACTAGACAGTAAAGTAACTTGATCTCTGCCTTTTTTTTTTTTTCTTGGCCAAGGAAGTGATGGTAAGTAACTGTATTTGCAGTAGTGTGAGAGTCCTCTTTTTTTCTACTTTAATGCAGTGATTTTTGACTTCACATTATTCCTACATGATACCTTCCATGCTATTCTAATATCTATATATAATTTTCTGTAAACTATTTTATCATAGACTGCATTATATTAGACATTTACCAATTATTTCAAGCTTCAATTCTATGGACAGTAACTTCTAATGGAAAATCCACAGTCCAGGATAGCCTATCTAGTGTTTTATAAAAAAATTTCCACCCCAGAGGTGGCTACCCACAAGCACCTGTGCTATCTGTATCTCCATCAGTACCAAACATTTTGCTAAATTTCATCCTAAATGTCAAAAGGAGTTTTAATCAATTAAATTACAAATTTTATAATTGGCACGATTACTTTCATTGGTGAAATTACAACTTTTCATATTATTTAGTTTGGTTATAATATTTTTAAGATCGCTTCACTGTTAAAATGAATAAGATATAATAATGTAGCAAGGATTATGCAAATAACGTGATTCATTAATTCTACTATTGGATGTATATCTAAAGGAACTGAAGTCAGGTTCTTAAAGAGATCCCTGCTCCCTTATGTATAATGCAGCATTATTCATAATAGCCAAGATATAGAATCAACCTAAGTGTCTGTGTATATATGAATGCATAAAGAAAATGTGATGTATTCACATAATGCAATACTATTTACTTTAAAAAAGAAGGAAATCCTGTCATTTGCAACAACATGTATTAACCTGGAGACATTATGCTAAGTTATATAAGCCAGACACAGAAAAACAAATACTGTATGATCTTACATATGGAATCTAAAAATGTTGAATTCATAAAAGGAGACAGTAGAATGGTGATTACCAGACCTGGGACTTGGGGAGATTGGAGAGAGATGTTGGTCAAAGGATACAAAATTTTAATTAGACAGTAGGAAGTTCAATAGGACCCATGGTACAGTGTGGTGAGTATAATTAATAACAATATACTGTATGCTGGAAAATTGCTAATATATTTGGTGTTCTTACCACAAAAACAAAGGATAAGTATGTGAGGTAATGGATATATTAATTAGTTTCATTTAGTCATTCTACAATGTATACATATAACAAAATGTACACCATAAATATATATGATTTTCATTTGTCAAGTTATCATTAGAAAAAGAAAGACCTGTATATGTTTAGCATAGTGATGTAGGCTTGTTCGTTCTCTCAATTTTGACGCAGGATTCTTTGTCTGGTCCGGCACACTAAAAACAGGCCTATTAAACAGAGAAACATAATTCCAAAATTTACTACAGTGGAGCCCGCAGTAGACTTAATCCTAGTTGTAGGGTTTAATCCGTAAAGATTGTCTGCCACCTGATCTAACGCCTCAGCTCCAGGCACAATGGATAAGTGAGCTTGAGAGGCTTCAAAAAATTTGTTTCTTTAATTTAGTTATGTCCAGTGATAAATTATCTTCCCTACCCAGAAGGTGTCCTTTAGCCATTTCCCATGAATGATCA
The DNA here is from genome assembly GCF_001698545.2 of Rhinopithecus bieti. Lineage (NCBI taxonomy): Eukaryota > Metazoa > Chordata > Mammalia > Primates > Cercopithecidae > Rhinopithecus > Rhinopithecus bieti. Next base: position 15,727 of record NW_016813118.1, on the reverse strand, counting down.
TTCTCATTATAGGAATACGGGGTGATACAGAAATCAGAGGTATTCCAGACACACTGCATTTGCATGCGATGTTCGAGACTCACTACCCGATCTCCAAGCCAAATAACAGACTGTCTTAAATCATTAATTTGATTAGCCAATTTTTGATCAATGCCTTGTTGAGAATTCCACATTTGGGTGGAATTGGCTTGCCAATCATTAACAAAATGAGCCATTTGAATAGATG
>NW_016813118.1:9989-13099 GCF_001698545.2 Rhinopithecus bieti | reverse complement strand
CCTAAAGTAGGTCTTAAATAATTAATGTTACCCAAAAGTTTTTGGAAGTCATTTAAAGTTTTCAAGAAATCTTTCCTAATTTGAACTTTTTGAGGTTGAATGCATTGTTTATCAACCACCATTCCTAAATTTTGAACAGGAGTGGTCTGATGAATTTTATCCTGAGCAATGGGTAATCCAGCCCCTGTAACACGGCAGCTCAAAATTTGATAAGTCAATTAATTCTTTATCAGTGGGGACAGCAATTAAAGTATCACTATAATGAAGAATATAGGCCTGGGGAAATTGGGCTCGAACTGGTGAAAGCACTTGTCCAACATAAAGCTGGCAGATTGTAGGGCTATTCAAAGGGCTATCAGCATTCCCTGAGGAAGTACTTTCCATTGATAATGAGCTGCAGGCTCCTGATTATTGATAGATGGTACAGTAAAAGCAAATTTTTCACAATCCGATTTATGTAAAGCAATATGAAAAAAGCAATCTTTAAAATCAATGACTATGAGAGGGCAATTTTTAGGTATTAAAGCAGGGGCAGGCATGCCAGCTTGGATGACCCCCATACATTTAATTACAGCGTTAATGGCCCTTAAATCGGTTACCATTCGCCACTTGCCTGATTTCTTTTTTACTAGAAACACAGGAGAATTACAGGGGGAAAGAAAGGGTTCAACATTTCTAAGTTGTAACTGTTCAGAAACCAATTGAATTAAAGCCTCCAGTTTTTCTTTAGAAAGCCGCCACTGCTGAATCCAAATGGGTGTGTCAGATTTTCATTGTAAAGGGGTAGGATCAGGAGGCATGGCAGCAGCTGCCACTAAACTAGCCCTGTTTTCTTTTACAGTAACTGGGAGGGGTTTAGTAATCCCTTCATGCTTTGGACCGAGACCGAGCCCAGGAATAAACTGCATGTTTTCCATCATATGCTGACTAGGAGCACTCTAAGAGTTATGTGGAATATTAATTTCAGCATCAGTATTTACTAGGACCTCAAAACTTTTTTCCTTGAATGTGTATGGTGCAGGTGGGCCGTTGTTTAGAAATTACATTAATCCAATAAGTGGCCTTTTCACTGCCGGAGCCCATCCCAGGGCCATGTGTCTTATCTCCTTTGTTTAAAATGATATTAGGTAGTAAAAGCAATTGAGCTTGTTTAACAATAGTAAAAGAAACAGAAGCTTGGCCTGGGGCACGTAATTTATCCCAAGCTCTCATACACACCTTCATTACTTGTTCCATGGTAAGAGTATCAAAGTCTAATTGGGCATAAGTATCAGAGAAACTGTCAGAACCTGTGAGCTGGGCCTGAGTAATTAGAATGCCATTAGTCTGATATAGCTGAGCCTGCAGACAGGTCTTCTCTGCCCACCAGGCTGAGATGGGGTCAGAACAGCTTTTGCCAAAAGGTCCCAGTCCAAAGGAAGTAAAGTGACCTCCATACAAAAAGTTTGTAATACCATTTTAACATAAGGAGAAGTAGGACCATACTGAGTACAAGCATCCTTAAATTCTTTTATAAAAGTAAGATTGAGTGGCGCATATCGACACAGACCGGAATGAGAGTGTGAGAAAGGGGAATTGAAGGAGTAGAAGAAGCAGAAGTATACTGGTGATTACTGGCGTTCATGTGTGAAGAAGGGTACAAAGAAGTAGGCTGAGTGGATGGCAAAGTGACTGGTTGAGGAACCAAAATGATAGGAGGGTGAGGGGCTGAAGTGGACCGGGGAGGGCCTGCAGAATTACAGGTAGATTGTAGTTTGGTCCCGGAGCCATTAGGTGATGCCCAGAGGCAAATGCCACAAAATTTTGAAGAGGGAATAATTAGCATATCTATGGTCCCAGGCTGTGTGAGGAGCTGCCACCAGAGCTTCAAGTACCAGCTCTTCCTAAAAAGAAGTAAGATCATCAGGGGGTAATGTTAAGCCAAAGTCACCAGAGTTAGACATTGAATTTTCAGTGTCGTTAGGTAGGGGAGGAGTAGCCTAAGGGAGAGGCTGATCAGATAACTAAGGCCGTATGGGAGAGGAAAGTTGAGGAGGTATTAGGACAGCACGCACCAAGGCCCAATCACCCCAAACAGTGGCAGGGACATAATTCCCTGTCAAGACCAGCTCCTGGAATGCTGCAACAAGATCCAATACTTTTACATATGTGGTTCCTTTTTTAGGAAACCAATGACAGTATTTTTCCACTGCCCTGAATAGAGTGACCATATTTTCCGTGGTTACTAGGACCCTTCCCTGTTTTAACAGGTCTACATCTAAGGTTCCTTTTTCAGGAGACCAAGGACAGAATTTTACCACTGCCCCGAATAGAGTGACCATATTTTCCATGGACACTCGAACCATTCCCTGTTTTAACCGTGGTTTAATATAGAAGAGATAAGTATAATTTTTATACTCCATATGACCCATAGTTAACCCAGACCATACACAGACTACTCACAAGTCATCAGGGAGTCGAACACGCGTATCTGTGGACCAAACCGATGATGTTTTTCTGTGCCTACCAAAGGGAATTTGGTTCCCACGTGCACTTAGGATAAAAGAAAGACCATGTGGGTGCCAGATATCAGGGGAAAACCCACCCCTAATATTCAACGTGGGCTCTTTTCTATTTCCCTAAGCATTGACTGGTCTGAGAAATAAAGGGAAAGAGTACAAAAGAGAGAAATTTTAAAGCTGGGTGTCCGGGGGAGACATCACATGTCGGCAGGTTCTGTGATGCTCCCTGAGCCATAAAACCAGCAAGTTTTAGCAATTTTCAAAAGGGGAGGGAGTGTATGAATAGGGTGTGGGTCACAGAGATCACATACTTCACAATGTAATAAAATATCACAAAGCAAATGGAGGCAGGGTGAAATCACAGGACCACAGGATGGGGCAAAATTAAAATTGCTAATAAAGTTTCGGGCACACACTGTCATTGATAACATCTTATCAGGAGACAGGGTTTGAGAGCAGACAGCCAGTCTGACCAAAATTTTTTAGGTGGGAATTTCCTTGTCCTAGTAAGCTTGAGAGCGCTACAGGAGACTAGGGCTTATTTCATCCCTTCATCTTTGACCGTAAAAGACAGCTGCTCCCAAAGCGGCCATTTCAGAGGCCTACCCT
>NW_016813118.1:4500-7378 GCF_001698545.2 Rhinopithecus bieti | reverse complement strand
TTTTTTTTTTTTTTTCCTCTAGCACTTTTAATATAACATCCCATTCTTTCCTGGCCTGCAAGGTTTCTGCTGAGAAATCTGCTGATAGTCTAAGGGGAATTTTCTTATATGTGACTTGATACTTTACTCTTGCTGTTTTTTAGAATTCTTTCTTTGACTTTTGACAACGTTATTATAATATGCCTTGGCGAGGGCTAAGGAAGCTTGGCGAGGGCAAAGAGACTTGAATTTATTTCAAATCTTTTGAGCTTCATGAATCTGGATGTCCATATCTCTCCCAAATCTTGGGTAGTTTTTAGGTATTGTTTTGTTAAATAGTCTTTCTGTGCACTTCTTCATCTCTTCTCCCTTTAAACTCCAAAAATGTACATATTTGATTGCTTAATAATGTTCCACACATCCTGTAGGCTTTATTTGCTCCTTTTCATTCTTTTTTTCTTTCTTGCTGACTGGTTTATTTCAAAAGACTTGTCTTCAAGTTCAGAAACTCATTATTTTGCTTGATATAGTCTGTTCTTGAAAATCTCAATTGTATATTTTAGTTCATTAAATTCTTTAGCCATAGTATTCGTGTTTGTTTCATTTTTGGTCATAGGTGTCTCTTTGCTAAATTTCTCTTTTGGATCCTAAACTGTTCATCTAATTTAGTTTGTCTGTCTGTATTATCTTTTATCATAAGTGTCCTTAGGTCATTATTTTTAATTCATTTTCAGGAAACTCATAAACATTCATTTTTGGGTTGTCAATTATAGGAAATGTATTGTGTTTCTTTGGTAGTGTCCTATTCGCTTTCTTTTTTATGTTTCCTATATCACCGTGTTGATATCTGTGCATCTGATGGAACAGTGGAACAGTAACCACTTCCAGTTTCATACAGTGTCTTTCATGGGGAAAGACTTACCTGCACATGTGTTCTAGGGTGTTGGTTGAACAGGGTATTTTCAATTTGCTTCTGGGTGAATGCTGTAGGGTAGTCTCCATGCAGTTTCTTCAGCTATAGGCTACATCAGTGATGGCTGAGTGTGCCTCAGTATGCCTCAGTGGCTCATGCTGTAGAAATGTTTGTGGCTGGTCTACCTACTCAGTTACTACTCCTTGATATTGGGGCACTGGTGTAGTCTGTGTTTTGGGGATATGTAGGGCTGGTCATCTTGTGACTTGGGCTTTGCTTCACTAGGGGCTGGGCAGTGGGCTGGTCCATGCTGGTGGGTAGCATGGTGCTGGATATCTGTTGGCTCTGCTCAGGAGCTGTTCCCCTTAGGGTGGGGTACCAAGCTGGTCCATTTTCTGGAGAAGCATGAAACTGGTTGACTGGCAGCTTGGATTGAGATCTGCTCTCCTGAAGGCAAAGTTCCAGGCTGATCCATGCTTAAAGGAAGTGCAACGATGGCTGGCAAGCAGGTTAGCTCAGTTGCTGCTCCCTTGAGGGTGGAGTGCTGGGATCATGGTTGTTCCACTGGATGTAGATTTCAAGCAGGTTGGGTTGGGATGCTGTAGCTCCTGAGGTGAGGAACGTACTGTACCTCCTAGGCAGCTTTCTCCTAGGAGTAGAAAGGTGTAACAGCGCAGCTGGGTAATGTTGTGCTATTGTGTGCAAGCATGGTGTAATGGAGGTGGAGCCTCAAAGATGGAAAGATGCAGTGGCTACTGGTCCCTGGAAAGGACACATTTTATTACTGACTCTGGTTTAGAGATGGCATCTTGCAGTAGGGGCTTGGGTAACATGGGGAAAAGGGCATTATGTTAGCTCCTTTTCTGGAGTAATCCAGCTGTGTGAACTCCTGAAAGCTCCCAAAACTATATGGAGAGCCTGAGAAAATTGCAAGATTCTCCAGCAGCAAAACCTACAGGGGTCTGTGGCATTGATGAGAAATGCTAAGGGCCTTCTGTTTACTTTCTCCCTACATGGGAAAGTCCCTCCTGGTTCTGAGCTGATCCTAACTGGGAAGGTGGCATGGCAATGTCAACATGTCTCACTCGTTTCTCTATGTGGCCATCTTGAGTGTCTGTGTTCCACAGGATTTCTGCAAGTTTTCTCCTGTACTTTAGCATTCTCATTCAAATACTCTTGTCAAACTATAGTTGCTTATTTGTTGTTTTTGTCCTTTTGTGTGCGGGTGACAAACACCAAGCACCTCTAGTCAGCCATCTTTCTGACATCACTCTCTTAATATCTCTTATTGTGTCATTTGAAATCTGTTTTACCAATACATTTCCCATTACATGTCACCACTAATTATACTTTGACAGATACCAATGCTGATTAAAGGCAAAATAAACTAAAGAAATATTTCATTACTGAATGAAAAATATTCACACTCCTCTATGTTATGTCACAGATAACTAAAACTAAATACTAATAGTCCTGAGTGCTATAGTAAGTACATGAACCAAATATTTTACTGTTTATACTAAATTTATACTAAATTTAAATGTTCTGTGAGTTCAGTATTTTAAAAGTAAAAGAAATTCAAAGATCTCAAACCAGTGGTACAGCCTCAGCTAAGGCACACAGAATGTTTCTCCAGATAATATGTCTCTAAGCATGAGCTATCAACAGCTTTTCTATTTGTAGTGTAACTATAAGAAGCTCCTTGAACTGGAATTTTCAGAGAAGCCATGAAAATATACTAGTTTAGAGATTCTATGAAAGGAAATAATTCTGATGTAATATTTTATATAATAATTTCTAATATGTGTTGTACATTAGGCACAACATATTTTTTCTCTTTATTTGACAAGAAGAAAATTAAAGGTCAGTATTTTTGATATTTTTCTGTTCTGTTTTTTATCATTCTACAAAAGATGCTAAAGTTAGTCTATCAGTCTGAAGACCAACTGTATTTGAAGCTAACCCATATAGCAAGATTAATTTTTT
>NW_016813118.1:0-1869 GCF_001698545.2 Rhinopithecus bieti | reverse complement strand
ATTTATTTATTTATTTTAGATGGAGTCTTGTTATGTCGCCAGGCTGGATGGGGTGCAGTGGCACGATCTCGGCTCACTGCAACCTCTGCCTCCCGGGTTCAAGCAATTCTCCTGCCTCACCTTCCCAAGTAGCTGGGATTACAGGCATGGGCCACCACGCCCAGCTAATTTTTGTATTTTTAGTAGAAACGGGGTTTCAACATGTTGACCAAGATGGCCTCGATCTCCTAACCTCATGATCTGCCCACCTTGGCCTCCTAAAGTGCTGGGATTACAGGCATGAGCCACTGCGCCCATCCCATATTTATTTTTATACTCAAGCTTTCCCTTTACAAACTTTGCCCAAATTAGAGTGATAATGCCAGTTACTTTTTCATAAGAAACAGGGCATCTGCAACATTGATTATCAAGTGGTTCTGAAATTCCCACTGCCCACACTTTGTTCTCACACGACTTTGAGCATCATAAACTAACTATAATATTCATTCATCATCAAGAAAAGGATTTACTTTTTACCCTTAAAAAATCACAACCTACCAACTGGGCGCAGTGGCTCATGCCTGTAATCCTAGCACTTTGGGAGGCCAAGGTGGGCAGATCACCTGAGGTCAGGAGTTTAAGACCAGCCTGGCCAACGTGGTGAAACCCTGTGTCTACTAAAAATACAAAGATTAGCCGGGCATAGTGGTGCATGCCTGTAATCCTAGCTATCTGGGAGGCTGAGGCAGGAAAATAGAACCCAGGAGGCAGAGGCTGCAGTTAGCCAAGATCGCACCACTGCTCTCCAGCCTGGGTGACAGAGCAAGACTGTCTCAAAAAAAAAAAAAAAAAATCTACCATTTTCTTTGCCTGTTTCTCTGCCACAATGACTCAGTGTACAAAGTAATACAATTCACAGGAAGTCCAAACAATCTCTTTCTTTGTAGACTATATATATATACACACACACACACATACATACATATATACATATATGCATATGTGTGTGTATATATACACACACATACATATAAAAGTTGAGCTCAAAAAAGAAAAAAGAATGCCAGTTAGCCATTGTATGTGATTTACTTGACTGAGAACTTTTTCTAACTGAGAATGAGCTTTTTCTAACTTTAACCTATTTGGAAGTTTGTGCCAAGTGAAAACAATGAGTATGAGCATAATTTTTTATTTGAATTTTCCTATTACTTTTTAACTCATTTATGATATTTATATTATATGAATTTTTTATCTGACCTCCTTATTTGGTTGGTAGTTGTATTCATTTGCCTTTCTATCTGCCCCAAAAGCACCGAACTCATTGTATGACAAAGAAAATATTCTCCGTAGAAATGCTTGTTGACTCCTTGTGCTCAAAGAGCTGGAATCTAAGGAAAATAGACCTTGAGTTAAAAGACAGCATTTCATGATGATTAAAAATGATAGAGGCAGGTGTTGAACAAACTTAAAATACATATGCAATTAATTCGAGGTACAGTTAGTTGGGAACACTTTTTGAGAAATCTAAATTGGCAAGCCATCACTCTAAGCAGGAGAAATAAGAAAAGAGGTCACTTGGGGAGATTCGGGCGACAGCCCAGCCCTTTGTTGAGAACTGTCAGGCAATATAATTGAGTATGTATGGAGGGCAACAAAATGGAAAATTATTCACAAGATATCTGAAAAACAAAATTAGTGTTTCTGAACAGGAGAAGAATGAGAGCAAAGAGAACTAACATTTATTCCGCAATTACTATAAGCCAGGCACTGTGGTATTTGTGTATGTTATCTGTTTAAATCCTACCATCAGTCCAGAAAATAATATCATCTCTATTTTTAGAAAAACAAACCAAGATTCATAGAAATTGAACTCATATGAGCAGCTGATAG
>NW_016813117.1:19049-20039 GCF_001698545.2 Rhinopithecus bieti | reverse complement strand
GGCACATATACACCATGGAATGCTATGCAAACATAAAAAAGGATGAGTTCGTGTCTTTTGTAGGAACATGAATGCAGCTGGAAACTATCATTCTCAGCAAACTATCATATCACAAGAACAGAAAACCAAACACTGCATGTTCTCACGTAGGTGGGAATTGAACAATGAGATCGCTTAGACACAGGAAGGGGAAGATCACACACTGGGGCCTATTGTGGGGTGGGGGATAGGGGAAGGATAGCATTAGGAGATATACCTAATGTAAATGACGAGTTAATGGGTGCAGCACACCAACATGGCACATGTATACATATGGAACAAACCTGCACATTGTGCACATGTACACTACAACACAAAGTATAATTTTAAGAAAAAGGAAAAGGAAAAAAAAGCTAAAAAAAATAAATAAAATTAACTAAGAGTATAATTGGATTGTTCGTCACATAAACAAAGGATAAATCATTGAGGTGATGGATACCCAATTTCCATGATGTTATTATTATACATTGTATGCCTATATCAAAATATCTCATGCACCGCACAGATATATATGCCTACTAGGTACCCACAACAAATAAAAAGTAGGTAGCATGCAAAATATTTTCTCCCATTCTGTGGGTTGCCTCTTCACTTTGTTGATAGTTTTCTTTGCTATGCAGAAGCTTTTTCATCTGATGTGATTCCATTTGTCCGTTTTTGCTTTGGTTGCCTGTGCTTCTTGCATATTGCTCAAGAAATTTTTGCCCAGACCACAGTCCTGGAGATTTTCTCCAATGTTTTCTCATAGTAATTTCATTGTTTATGGTCTTAGATTTAAGGCTTCAATCCATTTTGATTTGATTTTTGTATATGGCAAGAGATGGGCATCTAGTTTTATTCTACTTTTGTATATGGCAAGAGATAGGCATCTAGTTTTTATTCATTCTAATGGTAGAAGGAAAACTTTTTTTTTTAATGTTAAAATTTATTTATTTATTTATTTATTTATTT
>NW_016813117.1:4353-15450 GCF_001698545.2 Rhinopithecus bieti | reverse complement strand
CATTATGATATTAACTGGTTATTTTGCTCGTTAGTTGATGCAGCTTCTTCCTAGCCTGGATGGTCTTTACATTTTTGCATGTTTTTGCAATGGCTGGTACCGGTTGTTCCTTTCCATTTTTAGGGCTTCAGAAGGAAAAGCTTTGATCAGGCCAACTATATATTGATAGCAGTGGACTTAGCAGAGATTCTGCATTTAATGTTGCAACTTGGGGAATTAGAAATGGCTCTAACAGTTTGGTTGGTGTGCTGAAATGTGGACCGAAATGTGGCCCACTGTGAGTGAATTGGAAATGCCCCACCTCCCTTGATTTAATGTAGAGGAAGGGATTCAAAAGCTTAGGGAGATTGGAATGTTACAGTGGATTTGTCTTTTAAGATCTACTCTTTCACAAAGGAGGCTCCAGAGACATACCTTTCACCAATACTTTGAGAAATAAAATTGTGGGTGGAGCCCCAGTATCCTTAAAGAGCTCCTTGATTACTCTTCTCTATAGACTGGACTTTACAGTGGAAACCATAGCCTCTCAATTGGAAAACCTAAGGGCATTGGGAGTAACTGGATCCTGGGGTGGCAAGGCCAAGAGATGGCACTCATTAGCCAAAGGCAAGGCGGGAATGATTACTATGACAGCAGAGTCAAGGCAGCAATCAGAATAGCCTGACTCATGGCATTGGCAAGTTATTATGCTTGATCTTATAAGATCAAGCTTTACTCAATATGTATAAGCAGAAAATTTCTAGGTCAAGTGAACAAATATCTAACTTGAATCATAAAAAAGAGAGTCATGGCCCCTCAACCAATTACCAGGCTTGAGCCAGTTTACAGACCCAGAACTCCTTGAATGAACATGATGCTGGGTTTCCTTGAGGACAGACCCCATTACAGTAACAAAATTTTATGCTGCTAATCTCCCTGCCAGCCTTCTCCACAGGGACCTATGGCCTTTTACCGGAGTAACTGTGCATTGGAGAAAAGAAAGAATAAAGCCTTTTGGGAACTACTCAACACCAGCTCTGAACTGACACTGACTCTAGGAAACCCCAAATGTCACTGTGGTCCTCCAGTCAGAGTAGGAGGTTATGGAGGTCAGGTGATCATTGAAGTTTTACCTCAGGTCTGTCTCACAGTAGGTCCCCAAATACATCTTGTGGCTATTTCCCTAGTTTCAGAATGCTTAATTGGAATAGACATACTTAGCAGCTTGCAGAATTCCTACATTGGTTCCCTGCCCTGTGCCATGAGGGCTACTGTGGTGGGAAAGGCCAAATGGAACCCACTAGAACTGCCTCTACCTAGGAAAATAGTAAATCAAAAGCAACACTATATCCCTGGAGGAAAGGTAGAGATTAATGCCACTATCAACAATTTCGAAGATGCAGGTGTATCGATTCCCACTACAACTCCATTCAATTCTGTTTGAACTCTGCAGAAAATAAATGGACCTTGGAGAATGATGGTGAATTACTGCAAGCTTAACCAAATGGTGAGTTCAATTGCAGCTGCTGTGCTAGATGTTGTTTTGTTGCTTGAGTAAATTAACATATTCCCTGGTACCTGGTATGCAGCTATTAATCTGGCAAATGCCTTTTTCTTCATACTTTTCCACAAAGCCGGCCCTCCAGAGCTGTTTGTTTTCAGTTGGCAAGGCCAGCAACACACCTTCAGTACATACCTCAGAGTTACATCAATTCTCTAGCTCTATGCCATAATTTACTTTGCATGGACCTTGATCATTTTTCCCTTCATAGTGATACCATACTGGTCCATTACATTAATGACATTATGCTGATTGGAGCTACTGAGAAAGAAGTAGCAACTACCCTACACTTACTTCTGTGTCAGAGGGTGGGAAATAAATCTGACTAAAATTCAGGTGCCTGTTTCAGTGAAATTTCTTTTGGTCCGGTAATGTGGGTCACGTTAATGTATTCCTTCTAAAGTGAAGGATACGTTGTTTCATCCGGATTCTCCTATAACCAAAAAAAGACACACATAACCAAAAAAGATGTGGGCCTCTTTGGATTTTGGAGGCAACATATTACTTATATGGGTGTGTTACTCTGACACATTCACTGAGTGACCTGAAAAGCTGCTAGTTTTGAGTGGTGCCCAGAACAGAAGAACACTTGCAAGAGGTCTAGGCTGCTGTGCAAGCTGCTTTGCCACTTGGGGCATATGATGCATCAGATCCAATGGTGCTTTAAGTGACAGTGGCAGATAAAGACACTGTTTGGAACCTTTGACAGTCCCCTATAGGTGAATCAAAGTGCAGTGTTTCAGGACTTTGAAACACGGCCCTGCCATTATCCTCAGATAATAATTCTCAAATTATCTGAGGATAATTTTTTTGTTTCTCTTTTGAGAAACAGCTCTTGATCTGCTACTGGGCTTTAGTAGAAACTGAATGCTAGACCATGGGCTACTAAGTTACCATGTAACCTGAGTTGCCATTCATGAATGGGTGTTATCTGATTAAGCTAGCTACATATCATCAAATGGAAATAGTATATACAGATCAGGCCTAAGCAGGCTCTGGATGCACAAGTAAATTACATAAAAGAGTGATTGAAATGCTCATGGTCCTCAGTCCTTCTACACTGCCTTCTCTCTCCCAGCTCGTACCTATGGTCTCATGCAGAGTACCCTACAATCAGTTGTCAGAAGAGGAGAAGACATGGGGTCAGTTTACAGACGGTTCTGCATATGTGGATACCACTCAAAATTGGACAGGTGCAGCACTATAGCCCACTCTGGGATATTCCTAATTGAGGCTGATGAAGGGAAATCTTTCCAGTGGGAAGAACTCTGGGCAGTGTACCTGGTTGCACACTTTGCTTGGAAGGAGCAATAGCCAGACACACGATCATGTACTGATTCATGAGCTGTAGCCAATGATTTGGCTTATTAGGGAAATACAAATTACAAACATAGTCAGGGACTTGGAAAGAGCATAATCGGAAAATTGGTGACAAATATTTCTAGGGAAGAGACATGTGGATAGACTTTTGTTTTTCTTTTTTTGATACAGATCTTGCTTTGCCACCCAGGCTGGAGTGCAAGGGAGCGATCTTGGCTCACTGCAAACTCTGCTTCCCAGGCTCAAGCGATTCTCCTGTCTCAGCCTCCTGAGTAGCTGGGATTACAGGCACCTGTCACCATGCCCAGCTAATTTTCTTATTTTTAGTAGAGATGGGGTTTTGCCATGTTGGCCAGGCTGATCTCAAACTCCTGAACTCAAGTGATCCACCCACCTCGGCCTCCCAAAGTGCTCAGATTACAGGCATGAGCCACCTTGCCCAGCCAGACCTCTTTTAGTGGGCAATAAATACGAAGATATTTGTGTCCCATGTAAATGTTCACCAAAGCGTGACCTCAGCAGAGGAGTATTTTAATACTTAAGTGGAAAGGATTAATCAATTTTGTGGTTACCAGTAATCTTCTATTCCTGGCTACTCATCATTGTCCAGTGAGGTTATGAACAGTGGCCATGGTAGCAGGGATGATGATTCTGCATGGGCTCAACAATATGAACTTCTACTCACCAAGGCTGAGCGGGTTATGGCTACTGCTGAGTGCCCAACCTGCCAGCAGCAGAGACCAACATTCAGTCCAGGGCACCAGTCTCCAGGGTGATCAACCTGGTGGACAGTTGATTACACTGGATAGCTTCCCTTATGGAAGGGACAGTGCTTTGTACTTAGCGAAATAGATACTTACTCTGGATACAGATTTGCCTTCCCTATGTGCAATGCCTATGCCAAAACTACCATCAATGTACTTTTTATTCTATACAGGCCCTCATCAGATTGGGTGATGCCCACTTACATTGGTGAGAGCATTCTTCTTAATGCTCCAACCAGCATCTTTATCTGCCACAGTCTACTTATCCAAATACTAATCTCTTCTGGAAACATCCTCACAGACATGCTCAGAAATAACATTTTACGAGCTATATGGGTATCCCTTAGCCCAGTCAAACTGACAGATAAAATTAGCTATCATGACATATTCTTTCACTTGGGTAAATGCATGAGTGTTATGGCTAGATCATATGGTAAGTCAGTGTTTAAGCTTTTAAGAAACCAGCAAACCATTTTCCAAAGTGGTGGTATTATTTTACATTACCACCAAGTGTATGCAAGTTTCAATGGGTCATCACCCTTGAAAACACTTAATATGGTCAATCTGTGCTTTAAATTTAGCCATCTTAGTGGTTGTGTGGGGCATCTTATTGTTTTGTAATTTGTGTTTTCCTAATAACTGAAGATGTTGAGCATATTTTCATATCTGATTTGCCTTCAATTTATCTGCATTGTGAAGTGTCTCTTCAAGTCTTTTCCCTGTTTTTATTCCATGTTTTGTATTCTTATGTTTGAATTGTAAAGGTTTCTACGCGTTCTAGATACAAGTATCATATGTGTGCCTACAAGTATTTTTAATATTTTTTAAATTTGATTTTTTTTTTTTTTTTTTTTTTTTTTGAGATGGAGTCTCTCTCTGTTGCCCAAGCTGGAGTGCAGTGGTGCGATCTCGGCTCACTGCAAGCTCCGTCTCCCAGATTCACACCATTCTCCTGCCTCAGCCTCCCTAGTAGCTGGGACTACAGGTGCCCACCACCACGCCCAACTAATTTCTTTTTGTATTTTTAGTAGAGACAGGGTTTCCCATGTTAGCCAGGATGGTCTCGATCTCCTGACCTTGTGATCCACCTGCCTTGGCCTTCCAAAGTGCTGGGATTACAGGCATGAGCCACGGCACCCGGCTGCATTTTTACTTTCTTAATAGTGTATTTCAAAAGCGAAATGATTTTAATTTTGATTAAGTTAATTTATTGATGTTGTTCTTACATACTTTGCTCTTTTGGTGTCTGACAAGAAATCATTGCTAAACACAATGTCAATAAGATCTTTTTTCTATGTCTTACCTTTTCTTCTAACAATTTTATAGTTTTAGTTTTTAAATTTAGGTTTATAATTCTTTTCTTTTTTTAATAGACTTTACTTTTGAAAGCAGTTTATTATTATTATTATTATACTTTAAGTTCTAGGGTACATGTGCATAACGTGCAGGTTTGTTACATATGAGGTTTATAATTCTTTCCAGTTACTTTTTGTATATCGTATGAAGTAGTGATTGAAATTTACTATGTTGTTAACAGTGATTCAATTGTATTCATTGTATTTATTGAAAATATTATTTTTTATTTATTGAATTGCCTTGTCAACTTTGTCAAAAATGGATTGAACTTCTATGTGTATCTTTATTAACTTTACTTCTGTTCATTTATACCTCAATATTTCATGGTTTTAATTTCTACTACTTTGTAATAATTCTTGAAGTCATATTGTGTAAGTTCTTTAATTTGCTCTTGTCTAAATTATTTTCTATATTGTAAGGCATTTGCATTATCAGATAAATTGTATAATAACCTTGTCAATTTCTATAGAAAAAGCCTTCTGGGGTTTTAATTATGATTAAATTAAATGTATAAACCAATTTGGAGAAAATTGATACCTTAACAACATTAAGTCTACAAATCTAAGAATACAGCTTATTTCTCCATTTATTTACATTTTCTTTAATTACCCTAAGTAATGTAGTCACTTACTATGCTATAGTAATGTTCAGGTCTTGAAAATATTTTATCAATTTATTAATGTATTATCTCAATTTCTACTACATTGCTGGTTCATTAATTTAACCACTATATAGAATTCATTGCTAGAGTATAGAAATATAGTTTATTACTATAGATCGATGTTATATCCTGAAAACTTTCCAGCTTACCATTAGTTCTAATAGCCTTTTGTAAATTCCCTAGGATTTTCTACATATCATCTCCTGATAAAGACATTTTTACTTCTTCCTTTTTGATAATGTTAATTTTATTTCATTTTCTTACTTTATTGCTTATTGTACTTTGAACAGAAGTGGCAAAGAGTGATTATTCATCCTTTTTGTCCTAATATTGTGTGGAAAGCATTTAGCCTCTCATTTAATGTTATATTACTTGTAGGAAATTGCCCTTTACCAGGCTGGGAGAGGTATTGTCTATTCACATTTTTCTGAGAGACTTTTTTGTCAGGAATGGATGTTGGATTTTGTCAATTATTTTCTTCATCTATGAGATCATTATACATTTTTAGAATATTAATAAGGAAAATTAAATTGCTTTTCAAATGTAAAACCACATTTGTATTTCTGGGATACACACAACTTGGTCAGAATGTATATTTCATTCCTTTAGATTGTTGGATTCTATTAATATTTGCTGAAATTGTGTTAAGAATTTTTGCAACTGTGGTCATGAGAGATATTGGCTTGTAGTTGTCTTTTCTTTTTTGATACATAATAGATGTACATATTTTCAGGGTAGATGTGTGTATTATTCTGTTCTTGCATTGCTATAAAGAACTACCTGAGACTGGGTAATTTATAAGGAAAAGAGGTTTAATTTGATTCAGTTCCACAGGCTGTACAGGAAGCATGGCTGAGGAGGCCTCAGGAAACTTACCATCACGGTGGAAGGCAAAGGGAAAGCAGGTACATCTTACATGGCCAGAGGAAAAGGAAGGTAGCAAAGGGGAAGGTGCTACAAACTTTTAAACAACCAGCTCTCATGAGAACTCACTACCACGAGAACAGCAAGGGGAAAATCCGTCCCCATGATCCAATCACCTCTCACAAGGCTCCTCCTCCAGCACTGGGGATTATGATTCGACATGAGATTTGGGTAGCGTCACAAATCCAAACCATATACATGTGATAATTTGATTTATTAATATAATGTGTAGAGATAAAATAAGGGTAATTGAGGATATATATCATATTAAATATTTATCTTTCATTTATGCTAGGAACATTCAAATTATTATCTTCTAGCTATTTTGAAATGTAAAATCAATTATCGTTAACTACAGTCACCCTACTGATCCGTCAAACACTAGGTCTTATTTATTCTATCTAACTGTGTATTTTTACACATTAATGAACATTACTTATTGCCCCCCTCCTTCCTGCCCCCTCTGCTCCCACGTATGAGTGAAAACATGTGATACTTGTCTTTTTGCATCTGGTTTATTTCACTTAATATAAAGACATCCAGTTCCATGCAAGTTGCTGCAAATAAAAGAATTTCAGATATGAGGGTGAGTGGCCAAGATGACCGACTAGAAGCAGCTAGGGTGTGGTTCTCATGGAGAGGAATGGAAGGAGTAAGTAAATACAGCACCTTCAACTAAAACATGCAGGTACTCACAATGGGACTAACCAAGAAAACAATTTGACCCATGGTTCATGGAGAAAAGCAAGGCAGGACGATGGCGTACCAGGGAGTGACACAAAGCCAAGGGAACCTCCCCTGCCCAGGGAAGTGGTGAGTGAATGTATGCCATGGAAACCACATTTCTCCCATGGATCTTTGCAACCCTCAGGTCAGGAGATCCCCTTGTGAATCCATTACACTAGGGCCTTCATTCTGATGCATAGAGCTACATAGAGCTGAAACAGAAGAAGTTCCCTTATCCCCTTTGTGTGTGAAAGGGGTGTGGATCACTTCTTGGGTGCTCTGCTGCTCAAACCCCTAGGGAGAGCACGCAGATGGGCAGGTCATGGGGAGTGTTTTTGGGCTCTGACCCCATGGCAGTGTCTCAGGTTGAGTGTTTACAGCTCCTAAAGCCCCAGTGGGCATGTGTTACAGTATGCTCTTTTAGTTTTGCTGTTTGTGGTCTGATCAGCTTAATTAGACCCTCTGCCTTATTGAAAGGACAGAGGACTTTCTGTATCCTGGATTCTTGCCCTAGTGTACTGGAAAAATTGGATCACACATGGGCTTGGAGAACGAATGCAAGATTTTATTGAGTGGTGGAAGTAGCTCTCAGTGAGATGGGTGGGAGCCAAAAGGGTGATGGAGTGGGAAGATGGTCTTCCCCTGGAGTCAGGACAGACTCTTCCAACCACCCCTGACTGAATTCCACATCATCTGGCCATCCGATGGCCTGCCGGTGTCTGTCAGTATACTGTTCTGCTCCTCTGCTCCTCTTGACATCCAGATGCTTTTGTGTGTGCCTGCTACGTTCTCAGGTTTTTATGGGCACAGGATGAGAGGCATGGCAGGCCAGAGTGGTCTTGGAAAATGCAACATTTGGGTATGAAAACAAGAGTGCCAGTTCTCACTTAGGTTCATGGGAACAAGCCTGATGGTGCAGCCCTTGCCAGGGACCCTGCCCTTCTCTGCCCAGCACATCCCTTCCCCCTCCTGTATCAGAGCCTTGACAAAGCAGCCACTCAGGCATGCATGGAGACCCAGGAGCTTTAGGTACTCTGGCTGTGGGCTTCCCAGAAAAAGTAACTGCAACTCCGGCAAACTGGGAAGTTAGATCATCGTACATACTTCTAGGAAAGAGCCTGAATCCAGGGAGCCAAGCAGTGACAGTCTGCAGTCCCCACTTTCACAGTGCCTCATAGGATAAGACCCACTGGCTTGGAATTTCAGCCAGCCACTGGTAGCAGCATTGTGCTTCCCTGGGACAGAGCTTCCAAGGGGAGGGGAAGGCCACCATCTTTGGGCAAGCCATTCCAGCTTGTGGGCTTTGGAGAGTCCAAACCAACTGAGACAGAAGGGATCCCACAGCACAGCAAACTGCTCTACCAAAGAATGGCCAGACTGCTTCTTTAAGTGGTCACTAATTCCATTCCATCTCACTGGGCAGAACCTCCCAACCAGGGCCTCCAGCCAACTCTGCCAGTGTTTTACAGCTGAAAGTGATTTGAAAGCTCCATGGGATGGAACTCCCAGAGGGAGGGGCAGGCCACTATATTTGCTATTTGGGCAACTTAGCAGTTCCAGCCTTTGGATTTTGGAGGGCCTAAGCTGAACAGGAGTGGACACAGTACCCCAGCACAGCACAACAGCCCCACAAAAACATGGCCAGAGTGCTTTTTAAAGCATGTCCTTGACCCTGTTCTTCATCACCAGATAGAGCCTCCCAACCAGGGTCTCCAACTACGCCCACCAGCATTCTCCAGCCGACAGAGGTTTCAGGCTTCCCTGGGACACAGCTCCCAGGAGGAGTGGCAGGCCTCCATCTTTGCTGTTTGGGCAACTTAGCCATTCCAGCCTTTGGGCTTCACAGTGTCTGAAGCAACCAGGGGCTGAAGTGGACCCCCAGCATAGCACAACTGCTGTATGAAAATTTGTCAGGCTACTTTTTAAAGCAGGTCTCAATTCCATTCTTTCTGACTGGGTGGGACTTCATCTGGGGTCTCCAGCCACCTCCTACAGGTGTGTTCAGGCAGGCAACAGGTCTGTACTTCAGTGGGATGGAGCTCCCAGAGGAAGGGGCAGGCTTTCATCTTTGTTGTTTCACAGACTGGTGATACTTCCAGTTACTGGAAAATCTGAGGTGACTAAAGACTAGAGTGGAACCCGAGTATACTGCAGTGGCCCTACAGAAAAGTGGTCAGACTATTAAAAGAAAAAAAAGTCCAGAGTTCAGCAATCTCAAGAATTGAAGGTGGAGAAGCCCACAAAGATTAGAAAGAATCAGGGCAAGAACACTACAAACTCAAAAATCCAGAGTGCCCTCTTTATTCCAAATGACCACATCACCTCTCCATGCCCTCTTTCTTCCAAATGACCACATCACCTCTCCATCAAGGGTTCAGGCCCAGGCTGAGGCTGAGGTGGCCAAAATGACAAAAGTAGAATTCAGAATATGGACAAAAATAAAGTTCACTGATCTAAAAGAGTATGTTGTAACCCAATGCAAAGCAGCTAAAAATCATGATAAAACATTGCAGGAGCTGACAGACAAACAAGTCAGTATAGAGAAGTATGTAACCAACCTAATGCAAGAATTCCATAATCCCCTCACAAGTATTAATAGCAGAAGAGAACTAACAGAGGAAAGAGTTTCAGAGCTTGAAGACTGGCATTTTGAAGCAAGACAGGCAGACAAGAACAGACAAGAAAGAATGAAAAGAAATGAACAAAACCGAGGGCACGCCCAAGAGGGCCGAATAGGAACAGCCCCAGCCTCCAGCTCCCAGCGTGAGCGACACAGAAGACAGGTGATTTCTGCATTTTCAAATGAGGTACCGGGTTCATCTCACTGGGGTGTGTTGGACAGTTGGTGCTGGTGCGTGGGTGCAGCCCAACCAGCGAGAGCTGAAGCAGGGTGAGGCATCACCTCACCTGGGAAGTGCAAGGGGGAAGGGAATTCCTTTTACTAGCCAAAGGAAATTGAGACACACAACACCTGGAAAATCAGGTGACTCCCACCTTAATACAAGGGTCTTAGCAAATGGCACACCAGGAGATTATATCCCACACCTGGCCCAGAGGGTCCCATGCCCACAGGAGCCTCCCTCATTGCTAGCACAGCAGTCTGAGATCTAACTGCAAGGTGGCAGCGAGGCTGGGGGAGGGGCGCCTGCCATTGCTGAGGCTTAAGTAGGTAAACAAAGCCGCCAGGAAGCTCGAATTGGGTGGAGCCCACCACAGCTCAAGAAGGCCGGCCTGACTCTGTAGACTTCTCCTCTGGGCACAGAGCATAGCTAAACGAAAAGCAGCAGAAATATTGGCAGAGGTAATTGCCCCTGTCTGACAGCTTTGAAGAGAGCAGTGGATCTCCCAGCATGGAGGTTGAGATCTGAGAACGGACAGACAGCCTGCTCACGTGGGTCCCTGACCCCTGAGTAGCCTAACTGGGAGACATCCCCCACTAGGTGCAGACCAACATCTCATACCTCACACGGTGGGGTACACCCCTGAGATGAAGCTTCCAGAGAAAGAATCAGACAGCAACACTCGCTGTTCAGCAATATTCTATCTTCTACAGCCTCCGCTGCTGATACCCAGGCAAACAGGGTCTGGAGTGGACCTCAAGCAAACTCCAACAGACCTACAGCTGAGGGTCCTGACTGTTAGAAGAAAAATAAACAAACAGAAAGGACACCCACACCAAAACCCAATTTAGTACATCACCATCATCAAAGACCAAAGGCAGATAAAACTACAAAGATGGGGAAAAAGCAGTGCAGAAAAGCTGGAAATTCAAAAAATCAGAGCACATCTCCCCCTCCAAAGGAACG
>NW_016813117.1:0-1855 GCF_001698545.2 Rhinopithecus bieti | reverse complement strand
GAAAATGGCCATGCTGCCCAAAGCAATTTATGGATTCAATGCTATTCCCATTAAACTACTATTGACATTCTTCACAGAACTAGAAAAAACTATTTTAAAATTCATATGGAACCAAAAATGAGTCTGAATAGCCAAGGCAATCTTAGGCAAAAAGAACAAAGCTGGAGATATCACGCTACCCAACTTCAAAGTGTACCAAACCAGCATGGTTCTGGTACAAAAACAGACACGCAGACCAATGGAACAGAAAAGGGATCCCAGAAATAAGACCACACACCTACAACTATCTTATTTTCAACAAACATGACCAAAAAAAGCAACGGGGAAAGAATTCCATATTTAATAAATGATGCTGGGAGAACTAGCTAGCCATATGTGGAAAATTGAAACTGGACCCCTTCCTTACATCATATACAAAAATCAACTCAAGTTGGATTAAATCTTTAAATGCAAAACCCAAAACTATAAAAAAGTAGAAGAAAACCTAGGCAATCTCATTCAGGACGTAGGCACAAGCAAAGATTTCATGATGAAGACACCAAAAGAATTTGCAATAATTTGCAAAAATTGACAGATGAGATCTAATTAAACTAAAGAACTTCTGCACTGCAAAAGTAACTGTGAATAGAGTAAACAGACAACCTACAGAATGGGAGAAAATTTTTGTAAACTTTGCATCTTACAAAGGTCTAATACCCATCATCTATAAGAAACATAAATTTACAAGAAAAAAAAAAACTCCATTAAAAGTGAGCAAAGGACATGAACAGCCTCTTCTTGAAAGAAGACATGCATGTGTCCAACAATCATATTTAAAAAGCTCCATATAACTAATTATTAGAGAAATGCAAATCAAATCCACATGAGATGCCATCTCACACGTCAGAATGGCTATCATTAAAAAGTCAAAAAATAACATGCTGGCGAGGTTGTGGAGAAAAAGGAATGCTTTTACACTGTTGGTGGGAGTGTAGATTAGTTCATCCATTGTAGAAGACAGTGTGGTGATTCCTCAAAGATCTAGAGAAAGAAATACCATTTGACTCAGCAATCCCATTACTGGGTATATACTCAAAGGAATATAAATCATTCTATTATAAAGACATATGCATGCAAATGTTAATTGCAGCACTATTCACAATAGCAAAGACTTGGAATCAACCTAAATGTCCATAAATTATAGGCTGGATAAAGAAAATGTAGTACATATACACCATGGAATACTATGCAGCCATAAAAGAATGAGATCATGTTCTTTGCAGTGACATGGATGGAGCTGGAGACCATTATCCTTAGCAAACTAACACAGGAACAGAAAATCAAATACCTCATGTTCTCACGTATAAGTGTGAGCTAAATGAAGAGAGCATAAGGACACATACAGAAGAACAACACACATTGGGGCCTACTGGAGGGCAGAGGGTGGGAGGAGGGACAGGATCAGGAAAAAATAGCTACAAAATAAGCAATGGAAAAAGGACTCCCTATTCAATAAATGATGCTGGGATAACTAGCTAGCCATATGCAGAAGAATGAATCTGGACCCTTGCCTTTCACCATATATAGAAATAACTCAAAATGGATTAAATACTTAAACATAAGACCTAAAACTAAAAGAATCATAGGAGCAAACCCAGGGAACACCATTCTAGACATTGACCTTGTGAAAGAATTTATGACTAAGTCCTCGTCCTCAAAAGCGTTGTCTAAAAAAAAAAAAAAAAAAAAAAAAAAAAAAAAAAAAAAAAAAAAAAAAAAAAAAAAAAAAAAAAACAAGTAGAACCTAAGTAACCTAAACAACTTCTGCACAGCAAAAGAAACTATCAACAGAGTGAAAAGACAACCTACAGAATGG
>NW_016813116.1:0-8189 GCF_001698545.2 Rhinopithecus bieti | reverse complement strand
TTAGCACTGTTTTTGGGGTTTCTGAGAAAGTATATTTTGGATTGCATAGAAACCTATGGTGACAAAGGAAATTTCCTCAGATAGAAAGTAGAAAGAAGGTTTCTGACAAAGTTCTTTTGGTGTGTGAATTCATCTCACAGAGTTACAAATTTCTTTTCATGGAGGAGTTTGCTAACACTGCTTTTGTGGAATCTGCAAGGGATATTTGTGAGCATTATGATATCTGTAGTGAAAAGGAAATATCCTTAGAGAAAACTAGAAAGAAGCTTTCTGAGAAACTGCTTTGTGAGGTCTCAACTAATCTCACAGAGTTACACTGTTCTTTTCAAGAAGCAGTTTGCTAACACTGTTTTCATGGAATCTGAAATGGGATATTTCTGAGCTCATTGAAGACTATGGAGACACAGGAAATACTGTCATAGAAACCAAGAAGAAGCTTTGTGAGAAACCACGTTTTGATGTGTGAATTCACCTCACAATGTTACATTTTTTCTTTCATTCAGCAGTTTCCTACCACTCTTTTCTTGGAATCTACAATGGAATATTGCATAGCGCATTGAAACTGTGGTGACAAAGGAAATATCCTCAAATAAGAACTAGAGAGAAGCTTTCTGAGAAACTGCTTTGTGACAAGTTAATTCATCTCACACAGTTACACGATTCTTTTCAAGGAGCAGTATGGTAGCACTGTTTTGGGGAATTTGAGAGGGGATATTTGGGATCGCATCAAAGCCTATGGAGACAAATGAAATATCCTCAGATAAAACTAGATAGAAACTTTCTGAGAAAGTTCTTTGTGATGTGTGAATTTATCACACAGAGGTATATCTTTTCTTTCATGGAGCAGTTTGTGTACACTCTATTCATGGAATCTGCAAAGAGATATTTGGAGCGCTTTGAGTCCTATGTTGACAAAGGAAAGATCCTCATAAAAAAGTAGAAAAAAACTTTCTGAGAAACTGCTTTGTGATGCATGAATCCATCTCATAGAGTTACACCGTTCTTTTCCTTGAGCAGTTTGCTAACACTATATTTGTGGAATCTGCACAGGGATATTTGTGACTACAGTGAGACCTATAGTGGAAAAGAGAACATACTCAGATAAAAACTAGAGAAAAACTGTCTGAGAAGCTGCTTTGTGATGCGTGAATCCATCTTACAGATTTACACCATTCTTTTTAATGAGCAGGTTGATAACACTTTTTTTCGTGGAATCTGCAATAAGATGTTTGGGAGCAATTGAAGCCTATGGTGAGAAAGGAAATATCCTCAGACAAAAAGCAAAAAGAAGCTTTCTGAGAAATTACTATGTGACGTATGAATTCATCTCACAGATTTACACCTGTCCTTTCATGGAGCAGTTTTTTAGTCCTGTTTTTGGGCAATCTGAAAAGGTATATATTGGATTGTATTGAAGCCTATGGTGACAAAGGAGGTATCCTCAGATAAAAACTAGAAAGGAACTTTCTGAGAAAGTTCTTAGTGATGTGTGAATTCATTCACAGTGTTACACTGTACTTTTCATTGAGCAGTTTGTTAACAGTGTTTTCATGGAATCTGCAAAGGGATATTTGGGAGCCCATTGAGACCTATGGTAAAAAAGGAAACATCATCAGATAAAATTAGAAAGAAGCTTTCTGAGAAACTACTTTGTGATGTGAGAATTCACCTTACAGAGTTACACAGCTCTTTTCCCTGAGCAGTTTGCTAACACTGTTTTCTTGGAATCTGCAATGGGATATTTCAGAGCCCAGTGAAGCTTTTGGTGATGAAGGAAATATCCTCATAGAAAACTACAAAAAAGCATTCTGAGAAATCGCATTGTGATGTGTAATTCACCTCACAGAGTTACATGATTATTTTCATGGATCAGTTTGGTAGCAATGTTCTTGGGGAATCTCTGAAGGAATATTTTGGATCACATTGAAGCCTCAGGTGACAAAGGAAAAACCTCAGATAAAAACTAGAAAGAAGCTTTCTGAGAAATTTCTTTGTGGTGTGTGAATTCATCTCATACAGTTACAACTTTCTTTTCATGTAGCAGTTTACTAACACTGGTTTTGTGGAATCTGCAAAGAGATATTTGAGAGCACATTGAAGCCAATGGTAACAAATTAAATATCCTCATAGTAAAACCAGAAAGAAGCTTTCTGAAAACTGGTTTGTGATTGTGATTTCATCTCACGAAGTTACACTATTCTTTTCATAGAGTAGTTTGCTAGCTCTGTTTTCTTAGAATCTGCAATGGGATAATTTGGAGTGCATTGAAGTTTAGGGTGACAAAGAAAACATCCTGAGACAAAAACTAGAAAACGCTGTCTTAGAAACGGCTTTGTGACTTGTGAATTCATCTCACAGTGTTACACGATTCTTTTCATGGAGAAGTTTTGTTGCACTCTTTCTGAGGAATCTGAGAAGGGATATTTTGGATCGCTTTGAAGCCTATGGTGACAAAGGAAATATCCTCATATAAAAACTACAAAGAATCTATCTGAGAAACTGCTTTGAGATGTGCTAATTAACCACACAGCATTACACGATTCTTTTCATTGATCAGTCTGTTAGCACTGCTCTTGGAAAATCTGAGAAAAGATATTGTGGATCGCATTGAAGAACACGGTGACAACGGAAATATCCTCAGATAAAAAACAGAAAGAAGCATTCTGAGAAAGTTCTTTGTGATGTGTGAATTCATCTCACTGAGTTAAACCTTACTTTTCATGGAGCAGTTTGCTAACACTCGTCGTGGAACTTGCAAAGCCATGTTTGGGAGCAT
This sequence comes from Rhinopithecus bieti, assembly GCF_001698545.2. Taxonomy (NCBI): domain Eukaryota; kingdom Metazoa; phylum Chordata; class Mammalia; order Primates; family Cercopithecidae; genus Rhinopithecus; species Rhinopithecus bieti. The sequence goes on along the minus strand of NW_016813116.1, from coordinate 5,413 downwards.
ATTGAGGCCTATAGTGAAAAAAGATATATCATCATATAAATACTAGAAATCAGCTTTCTGAGAAACTGTTTTGTGATGTGTGAATTCACCTCATGGAGTTACATTGATCTTTTCATTGAACATTTTGATAACATTGTTTTTGTGGAATCTGCCATAGGATATTTTTTAGTGCCTTGAAGCCAATGGTGACAAAGGAAATATCTTTAGATAAAAACCAAAAAGAAGCTTTCTGAGAAACTGCTTTGTGATGTGTGAATTCATCTTACAGAATTACAGCAGGGAATATTTACTTTTTCACCATAGGCCTCAATGCACTCCCAAATATCCCTCTGTAGATTCCATGACAACAGTGTAAATTCATCTCACCGAGTTACACTGTTGTTTTCATTGAGCAATTTGCTAACACTTTCTTCTTATAATCTGCCAAGGGATATTTCAGAGATCAATGAAGCTTCTCATGACAATCAAAATATCCTCATAGAAAAAGTAGAAAGAAGCTTTCTGGAAAAGTTCTTTGTGAATTGTGAATTCTTCTCACAGAGTTACATGATTCTTTTCAAGGATCAGTTTGGTAGCACTGTTTTTGTGGTATCTGAGAAGGGATATTTTGGATCACATTGAAGCTTATGGTGACAAAGGAAATATCCTCAGATAAAAACTAGAAAGAAGCTTTCTGAGAAAGTTTTTTGTGACGTGTGAATTCATCTTACTGAATTACAGCTTCCTTATCATGGAGAAGTTTGCTAACACTGTTATCATGGAATCTGAAAGGGACATTTTGGAGCACATTGTGTGCTACAGTGAAAAAGGAAGTATTCTCAGATAAAAACTAGAAACCAGCTTTCTGAGAAACTGCTTTGAGATGTGTGAATTCATCTCAGAGTGTTACACCATTCTCCTCATAGCGCAGTTTGCTAACACAGTTTTCATGGAATCTGCAAAGGGATATATGGGAGCACATTGAAGCCTATGGTGAAAAAGAAAACATCCTCAGATAAAACTAGAAAGAAGCTTTCTGAGAAATTGCTTTTTGATGGGTTAATTCACCTCACATACTTACACTGTGCTTTTAATACAGCAGTCTGCTAACACTGTTTTCGTGGAATCTGCGTTAGGATATTTTGGGGTGCATTGAAGCCTATGGCAACAGGAAATATCCACAGAGACAAACTAGTAAGAAGCTTTCTGAGACAATGCCTTTTGATGGTTTTATTCATCCCACAGAATTCCATCATTCTTTTCATTGAGGAGTCTGCTAACACTGTTTTTGTGTAATCTATGGAACGATATTTGGGAGCACATTGAAGCCTATGGTGACAAAGTATCCTCAGATAAAAACAAAAAGAAACTTTCTGAGAAACTGCTTTGGATATGTGAATTCATCCCACAGAGTTACACAGTTCTTCTCATACAGCAATTTGCTAACACTGTTTTCGTTGAAAATGCAATAGAATGTTTCCGAGGACATTGAAGCCTATGGTGACAAAGGAAATATCCTCAGTTAAAAACCAAAAAGAAGCCTTCTGAGAAACTGCTTTGTGATGTGTGAATACATCTCTCAGAGTTACGGTTTTCTTTTCATTGAGCAGTCTGCTAACACTGTTTTCTTGGAATGTGTAAAGGGATATTTCACAACTCATTGAAGCTTATGGTGACAAAGGAAATATCCACAGATAAAAACTAGTAAGAATCTTTCTTGAGAAACTATTTTGTGATGTGTGTATTAATCTCATGTAATTACACCTTTTTCCTCATGAAGCCGTTTTCTAACACTGTTTTCGTGGTATCTGCATAAGGATATTTTGGAGCGCAATGAGGCCTATATGAGAAAGCAAATATCCTCAGACAAAAAGTATAAAGAAGGTATCTGGGAAACTGCACTGTGATGTGTGAATGCATCTCACAGAGTTACGCCGTTCTTTTCATTCAGCAGTTTGCCAACACTGTTTTCTTGGAATCTGCAATGCGATATTTCTTAGCACAATGAAGCTTATGGTGACAAAGGAAACATCCTCAGATAAAAACTAGAAAGGAGCTTTCTGAGAAACTGCTTTGTCATGGGTTAACTCATCTCACAGGGTTACACCCTTCTTGTCAATGAGCAGTCTGCTGACACTGTTTTCATGGAATCTGCATTAGGATATTTGGGAGTGCCTTGAAGCCTATGGTGACAAAGGAAATATCCTCAGATAAGAACCAAAAAGAAGCTTTCTGAGAAACTGCTTTGGATGTGTGAATTTATCTCACAGAGTTACANAAATATCCTCATATAAAAACTAGCAAGAATCTTTCTGAGAAATGGATTTGTCATGTGCTAATTCACCACACAGATTTACAAGATTATTTTCTGGGATCAGTTTCATAGCACTAATTTTGGGGAAACTGAGAAGGCATATTTGGGATCGCATTGAAGCCTATGGTGACAAAGGAAGTATCCTCAGATAAAAAGTAGAAAGTTTCTGAAAAAAGACTTTCTGATGTTTGAATTCATCTCATAGATTTTCACTGTTCTTTTCACAGAGCAGTTTGCTAACAGTGTTTTCTTGGAATATGCAATGGGATATATCAGAGCGCATTGAAGCTTATGGTGACAAAGGAAATATTCTCATATAAAAACAAGAAAGAAGCTTTCTGAGAAACCACCTTCTGCTGTGATAATTCATCTCACAGACTTACACAATTCCTTTCATGGATGAGTTTGGTACCACTGCATTGGGGAATCTGAGAAGAGATACTTTGGATCACATTGGAACCTATTGTGGCAAAGGAAATATCCTCAGATAAAAACTAGAAAGAAGCTTACTTAGAAAGTTATTAGTCATGTATGATTTCATGTCACAGAGTTACACCTTTATTTTCCTGGAGAAGTTTGCTAACACTGTTTTGTGGAATCTGCAAAGGGATATTTGTGCGTGCAAGAGGTCTATAGTGAAAAGGAAATATCCTCAGATAAAACTAGAAAGATGCTTTCTGAGAAACTGCTTTGAGATGTATGAATTCATCACATAGTTACATCACTCTTTTCATTGAGAACTTTGCTAACACTTGTTCAGCTTATCTGTAATGGGATATTTAGGAGCACATGAGCAATATTGTGAAAAGGAAATATCCTCAGATAAAACTACAAAGAATTTTCTGAGAAACTGCTTTGTGATGTGTGAATTCATCTCACAGAGATACACTGTTCTTTTCATTGAGCAGTTTGCTAACCCTGTTTTCTTGGGATCTGCAATGGGATATATCGGAGCACATTGAAGCTAAGGGTGACAAAGGTAATATCATCCTATAAAAACTAGAAAAAAGCTTTCTGAGAAAATGTTTTGTGATGTGTTAGTTCATCTCACAGAGTTACACTGTTCTGTTCATGAAGCACCTTGGGCACTGTTTCTGGAAAATCTGAGGAGGGATACTTTTGGTCACATTGAAGCCAATGGTATCAAAGGAAATATCCCCAGATAAAAATTAGAAAGAAACTTTCTGAGAAATAGCTTTGTGATGTGTGAATTAAACTCACAGTGTTGCACTGTTATTTTCATTGAACAGGTTTTTAATAGTATTTTCTTGGAATCTGCAATTGGACATTTCAGAGTATGTTGGAGCTTTTGGTGACAAAGTAAATATCCTCGTATAAAAACATGAAAGAAGCTGTCTGAGAAACCACTTTGTGGTTTCGTAATTCATCTCACAGAGTTACATGATTTATTTCATGGATCAGTTTAGTAGCAATGTTTTTGGTGAATCTGAGATGAGATATGTTTGATCGCATTGAAGCCTATAGTCACAAAGGAAATGTCCTCAAATAAAATCTAGAAAGAAGCTTTCTGAGAAATTTATTTGTCGTATGTGATTTCGTCTCAGAGTTACACCTTTCTTTTCATGGAGACGTTTGCTAACACTCTTTTCGTGGAATCTGCAAAGAGATATTTGGGATCACATTGAGACCTATAGTGAAAAAGGAAATATCCTCTGATAAAAACCAGAAGAAATCTTTCTGAGAAATTACTATGGTGTGTGTGAATTCATCTCACAGAGTTACAAGGTTCTTTTCATTGAACAGTTTGCTTACACTGTTTTCTTGGAATACACAATAGGATATTTGGGAGTGCATTGAAGCCCATTTTAAAAAAGGAAATATTCTTAGATAAAAATCAGAATGAAAATATCTGATAATCTGCTTTCTGATGTGTGAACTCATCTCACAGAGTTACACTGTTCTTTCTGTTGAGCAGTTTGCTGACACTTTTTTCTTGAAATCTGCAATGGGATATTTTGGATCACATTGAAGCTTATGGTGACAAAGGAAATATCCTCATATAAAAACTAGAGAGAAGCTTTCTGAGAAACCGCTCTGGGATGTGGTAATTTATATCAAATAGATACATGATTCATTTCATAGAGGAGATTGGTCGCACTGTTTTCGGGAAATCTGAGAAGGGATATTTTGGATCGCATTGAAGCCTAGGGTAACAGAGGAAATATCCTCAGATAAAAAATTAAAAGAAGCTTTCTGATAAACTGCTTTGTGATTTTTGAATTCATCTCACAAAGTTACATGGTGGTTTTCATGGAGCAGTTTGGTAGCACTGTTTTTGGGAAATATGAGAAGGGATATTTTGGATCACATCGAAGCCTATAGTGGCAAAGGAAATATCCTCAGATAAAAACTGGAAGGAAGTTTCTGAGCAATTGCTTTGTGATGTTTGAATTCATCTCACTGTGTTACACCTTTCTTTTCATGGAGCAATTTGGTAACACTCTTTTCATGGAATCTATAAAGGGATATTTGGGCACGCATTGAGTCCTATGGTGTAAAAGGAAATATCCTCAGATAAAAATCATAAAGAAAGTTCTGAGAAACTGCTTTGTGATTTGTGAATTCATGCTACAGAGTTACACTGTTCGTTTCAGTGAGCAGTTTGCTAAAACTGTTTTCTTGAAATCTGCAATGGGATATTTCCTAGCACATTGAATCTTATAGTGACTAAGGAAATATTCTGAGACAAAAACTAGGATGAAGCTTTCTGAGAAACCACTTTGTCATTGGTTAATTCATCTCACAGAGTTACATGATGCATTTCACAGATCAGTTTGGTATCACCGTTTTTGGGGAAATTGAGAAGGAATATTTTGGATCGCATTAAAGCCTACGGTAACAAAGGAAATATCCTCAGATAGATTGGAAAGTAGCATTCTGAGAAATTTCTTTGAAGTGTGACTTTTCTCACAGAGTTACATCTTTCTTTTCATAGAACAGTTTGCTAACATTTTTTCATGGAATCTGCAAAGCAACATTTGGGAGCGCATTGTTGCCAAGAGTGAAAAATGAAATATCCTCAGATAAAAACTAGAAAAAAGCTTTCTGAGAAATGGCTTTGTAATATGTGAATTCATGTCACAGTGTTACAACACTCTT
>NW_016813115.1:0-642 GCF_001698545.2 Rhinopithecus bieti | reverse complement strand
ACTACCCCACGGCCACACTCTACTTCTCCCACAGACACCCCAAGTCTCACTGTGCACCCCACTCCTCTCCCCATGACCACCCCATGCCCCACTCTCCTCATGGCCCCCCCACCCCACAGTGCACTTCACTCACCCTGCAGCCACTCCACGCCCCGTTTCCCCCACGACCACCGCAGACCCCACTGTGCACCCTGCTCCCTCCTCAGTCACATGCCAGGGCCCATGGTTACCCCACCCGCCGTGGGGCTTGTCCCCTCCCTAGAGGTTCCTGCTTGTTAGGTGCCCCCAACCCCAGCCCGGCGCACCCCTGACCTGGGCACTGCTGCAGGAAGCAGTCTCGGGTCTCAACCCAGTGGCCCTGGCACTCGGCGCCCCCATAGGAAGGCCCGTTGCATTCACGCGTGCGCTGCTGTCGGCCCTGGGAGCAGCTGGCGGAGCAGGCGCTCCAGCTCGACCACTCGTTCCAGTTTCCATCCACTGCCCGGCCCGGGGGAGGAAGGGGACACGAAGTGGGCGTGAACACCCGGCACCCCAATGCCTGGCTTGGAATGTGGGTGTTAGTACCCTGGGGGCTACTGCTTCACACTCAGCCTAGGACATAGGTGAGAACACCCTGGGGGCCACTACCCACACCCAGCCTGT
>NW_016813114.1:0-1181 GCF_001698545.2 Rhinopithecus bieti | reverse complement strand
GCCACAGCCATGTCACCACCCCAACAACCTCCGAGACCACCACAGCCACATCCACACCCCAACAACCTCTCAGACCGCCACAGCCACAGCCACATCCACACCCCAACCACTTCTAAGACTGCCAACTCCACCAGAGCCACATCCACACCCCCGATGACCTCCCAGACCACCACAGCCACAGCCACATCCATAACCACCTCCAAGAATGCCACCTCTGCCACAGCCACATCCACACCCCCGACCACCTCCCAGACCGCCACCTCGGCCACAGCCATGTCCACACCCCCGAAAACCTCTCAGACCGCCACAGCCACATCCACACCCCAACCACCTCTCAGACTGCCACTTCTGCCACAGACCCATCCACCTCCACACCCCAACCACCTCTCAGACCCCACAGCCAAATCCATACCCCAACCACCTCCCAGACTGCCACAGCCACATCCACACCCCAACAACCTCTCAGACCGCCACAGCCACATCCACACCCCCAACCACCTCTAAGACTGCCAACTCCACCAGAGCCACATCCACACCCCTGACGACCTCCCAGACCACCACAGCCACAGCCACATCCATAACCACCTCCCAGAACACCACCTCCGCCACAGCCACATCCACACCCCCAAACACCTCCCAGACTGCCACATCCGCCACAGCCACGTCCACACCCCCGACCACCTCCCAGACCGCCACCTCCACCACAGCCAGGTCCACACCACCGAAAACCTCTCAGACCGCCACAGCCACATCCACACCCCAAACCACATCTCAGACTGCCACTTCTGCCACAGACCCATCGACATCCACACCCCCAATCACCTCTCAGACCGCCACTTCTGCCACAGACACATCCACATCCACACCCCCAACCACCTCTCAGACCACCACTTCCGCCACAGCCACGTCCACACCCCTGATGACCTCCCAGACCGCCACCTCTGCCACAGCCACATCCACACCTCCAACGACCTCCCAGACTGCCACAGCCACAGCCAAATCCACACCCCCAACAACTTCCCAGACCACCACAGCCACATCCCTATTCCCAACCACCTCCCAGACCGCCACCTCCGACACAGCCACATCCAAACCCCCAAACACCTCCCAGACCGCCACCTCTGCCACAGCCACATCCACACCCCCGACCACCTCCCAGACCGCCACCTCCGCCTCAGCCA
>NW_016813113.1:0-1274 GCF_001698545.2 Rhinopithecus bieti | reverse complement strand
TAAGCTGATAAACAAATTCAGCAAAGTTTCAGGATACAAAATCAATGTGCACCAATCACAGGTATTTCTATACACCAAAAATAGACAAACAGAGAGCCAAATCGTCAGTGAGCTCCCATTCACAATTGCTGCGAAGAAAATAAAATACTTAGCAATACAACTTACATGGGACATGAAGACCTCTTCAAGGAGAACTACAAACCACTGCTCAAGGAAATAAGAGAGGACAGAAACAAATGGAAAAACATTCCATGCCCATGCTCATGGATAGGGAGGATCAATATTATGAAAATAGCTATACTGCTTAAAGTGATTTATAGATGCAGTGCTATTCCCATCAAGCTACCATTGACTTTCTTCACAGAACTAGGGAAAACTACTTTAAATTTCATACGGAACCTAAAGCCCGTATAGCATGACAATCCTAAGCAAAAAGAACAAAGCTGGAGGCATCATGCTACCTGACTTCAAACTATACTACAGGCTGCAGTAACCAAAACAGCATGGTACTGATACCAAAAGAGATATATAGACCAGTGAAACAGAACAGAGGCCTCAGAAATAACATCACACATCTACAACCATCTGATCTTCGACAAACCTCACAAAAACAAGCAACGGGGAAAGGATTCCCTATTTAATAAACGGTGCTGGGAAAACTGGTTAGCCATATGCAGAAAACAGAAACTGGACTCCATCCTTACACCTTATACAAAAATTAAGATGGATTAAGATTTAAATTTTAAACCTGAAACCATAAAAACCCTAGAAGAAAACCTAGGCAATACCATTCAGGACATAGGCATGGGCAAAACTTCATGACTAAAACACCAAAAGCAATTGCAACAAAAGCTAAAATTGACAAATGGGATCTAATTAAACTAAAGAGCTTCTACTCAGCCAAATAAACTACCATCAGAGTGAACAGGCAACTTACAGAATGGGAGAAAACTTTTACAATTTGTCCATCTGACAAAGAGCTAATATCCAGAATTTAAACAAATTTACAAGAAAAAAAACCCATCAAAAACTGCGTGAAGGATATGAACAGACACTTCTCAAAAGAAGACATTCACATAGCCAATAAAGATATGAAAAACTCATCATCACTGGTCATTAGAGAAATGCAAATCAAAACCACAATGAGATACCATCTCATGCCAGTTAGAATGGTGATCATTAAAAAGTCAGGAAACAACAGATGGTGGCTAGGCTGTAGAGAAATAGGAATGCTTCTACATTGTTGGTGGGAGTGTAAATTAGTTCAACCTTTG
>NW_016813112.1:0-412 GCF_001698545.2 Rhinopithecus bieti | reverse complement strand
TTGCAGGCACCCACCATTATTCTTGGCTACTTTTGTATTTTTGTAGAGATGGGGTTTTACCATGTTGGCCAGGCTGGTCTCAAACTCTTGACCTCAGGTGATCCACCTACCTCAGCCTCCCAAAGTGCTGGGATTTCAGGGGTGAGCCACCACACCCAGCCATAGCTAACATTTTTAATGAAATGGAAATAAAACACCGCATATCAAAATCTGTGAGATCTGGCTGGGCACGATGGCTCACACTTGTAATCCCAGCACTTTTTTTTTTTTTTTTTGAGATGGAGTCTCACTCTGTTGCCCAGGCTGGAGTGCAGTGGCGCAATCTTGGCTCACTGCAAGCTCCACCTCCTTAGGCAAGCGATTCTCCTGCCTTAGCCTCCCAAGTAGCAAAGAATTACAGGCATGCGCCACA
>NW_016813111.1:0-1275 GCF_001698545.2 Rhinopithecus bieti | reverse complement strand
ATTAGCCAGGTGTGGTGGTGTCTGTCTATAGTCCCAGCTATTTGGGAGGCTGAGGCAAGAGAATCGCTTAAACTCAGAAGGTGGAGGTTGTAGTGAGCTGAGATAGTGCCACGCACTCCAGCCTGGGCGACATAGTGAGACTCTGTTTCAATAAATAAATAAATAAGTTAAAAAATTAAATTATTTCTAACATTAGTTCCCTTTTTACTATACAAGTCTTTTTTTGCCTCAATTTTTCCATTTAAAACAAGGTATTTTGTACTTTATATCACCTACAAGTTGATGGATTTAATTATGAAAATTAAAGTTTTTTTAATTGCCATACACCAATAGAAAATACTAATATTTTATTCAAAATGTGGATGATGAATTTAATTATTATCTGGTAAGACAGCTGATGACAGAAAATATATGTGTTAGATTCAAAGCCCTGGTAAACATCTACAATCACTGAGCTCTGTTACTTGCTTTTCATATTAAGTATTATACATTATTAGGGGTCAAAAAGTCAGCAGTCCTTGCAAATGTATTCAATTCTTTTGTCCTTAGTCTCACCTGAAAAGTGCATATACCAGGGTAGCAATCAAAGTGAAACTGACCACAACTGCCACAAGTACTTGGTCGCTTACTCCTTCTATAACTGAATCATCATCCAGTTTCAAACTTTGAACTTCACCTTGATATTTGGCCATTCCAGGTCTAAAATAAGAAGAAACAAGATGAGAGTTACAAATGACACAGTGAAAATGAAATATACTAATAAAAACAATGTAATGTAAATATAACTGACTTCTAACATATTTAGTTTCTGATAGGCTGCAATTAAGTACAACTCCAGTAGGGATTCCCCATCATTGAGTTCTTTAAAATTTGCCAGACACAAATTTTGTGGAGTACAATATTCTATTTCTTTTTCTTTTCTTTCTTTCTTTCTTTTTTTTTTTTCTTATGGAGTCTTGCTCTGTTGCCAGGCTGGAGTGCAGTGGTACGGATCTCAGCTCACCGCAACCTCCGCCTCCCGGGTTCAAGCAATTCCCCTGCCTCAACCTCCCAAGTAGCTGGGACTACAGGCGCGCACCACCACGCCCGGATAATTTTTTTGTATTTTAGTAGAGATGGGGTTTCACCGTGTTAGCCAGGATGGTCTCAATTGCCTGACCTCATGATCCACCCGCCTCGGCCTCCCAAAGTGCTGGGATTACAGGCATGAGCCACTGCACCCAGTCAAATTCTATTTCTTAGGCCGGGCGCGGTGGCTCAAGCCTGTAATCCCAG
>NW_016813110.1:9190-14709 GCF_001698545.2 Rhinopithecus bieti | reverse complement strand
GATAATATCTTGGTCTTCTTTGTTCATTTACTTTCCACCTAATATTAAGACTAGAAGGCAATATGTGTACACTTCACTCTTTTATTTTTATGGTCTAATGTTTCCTTTATTTGGTTACCAAAGAAGTTTTAATGATGTGAAAATAATGCATTCAGTGTACAGAATTTGTCTGTGCACATTTCAATTAGCCAATGTCAAGATTAGATATTCAAAAAATAGATTTTATATATTTAAGCCAAGCTGACTTGTGGCAGTATGACTCCACGGTACCTGTAATCTCCTTGGGCACCCAACATGAGACTCTGTTAAGTATATATACTTTGTCAGCAACAACAACAACAGAAAGCATTTACCTAATCCTTTCATTCTTATGAAATCAATCACTATTTGACACTTTTCATATATAGATATATTTTTTTGAGACAGAGTCTCGCTCTGTCACCAAGGCTGGAGTGCAGTGGTGTGATCTCGGCTCACCACAACCTCCCTGGTTCAAGCAATTCTCCTGCCTCAGCCTCCTGAGTAGCTGGGATTACAGCTGCATGCAACCATGCCTGGGTAATTTTTGTATTTTTAGTAGAGATGGGGTTTCACCATGTTGGCCAGGCTGGTCTCAAACCCCTGACCTTAAGTGATCCACCTGCTTCAGCCTCCCAAAGTGCTGGGATTATAGGCGTGAGCCACCGTGCCTGACCTGGAAATCTATAAGCAACTATTTTGGCACCTATCCATCTGCATTCTGACCTCCTTTTGGCATCCAGAGATCTCAAATCCTTGAGCATTTCGGGGACCACTACTGTAAAACCCAACTGCGGTTTTGTTCTTGACTTTCATTTAAATCTGCCATGAAAACACACATAACAAGCAAGTCTTACATTTCCTAAGTCCCACCCTTTTAAGGTTTAATTTGAAAATTAGCTTCCAAACTATATTATTCTACTTGTTAGCCCTTTCAAATAGAATCTTGCTGCCAACAGGTTAGCCATTTCAAAGTCTTTAAACATGTGCAATACATTTGTGTGCACTACACAGTCGATATGTTGTTTCATTCTACATTGATTGCTCTCTATTGGCAATTGTCTTCTTCTTTGGGGCTAAAACCAACGCTGAAGTAAAATAATGGCAGAGTTTTTCAATATTCGGTAGGAATACAAGATGAAAAGGTTGCCTTTTTAAAATAACCAATTGCTTATGTACTTCATGTAATATTTCTTAATTTCATACTTATACTCATAAGAGAATGTTTATACAGATATAGGGTTACTGAATATTTCACTTAATTTTGTTTATAATGATATTATTATTATAAAATTACATGATGTTTCTTTTACTGGAAGAAATTATAAAACTCAGTAAACTCCCCTAAACTTCAGTTAATTTCTTTTGTATGCAAATCCATTCACAACTTTAAATCTATTTGAAGTAATTTATTTCTACGGTATGTTCTGTTTCTCTGTTTACCTACCAACACACACACACCAAGATGTAGATCACAAACACAGAAAAAGAAATTGTTCCCTTGATTTAGGACTTGAAATATAATCAAGCCTTTAGATGAATAAATTATTTGAAAATATCCTCTAGGTATTTGCACATATAATATATCCCAAGGATTTTACAATACAATGAAATACACTTGTTTTTTCCTAAATGACTGTGCAGACATATGCAGAATCCATTATGGATTAAAGGGCCCGACAACTTCTCCTTTCACTGGTAATAATTCATGTAGTATAATAAACAATACTAATCTTGCCAGGAGATGACTTCTTATTCATTTTGAAATTATCAGTGAATCAGACAATGTATCTATTTTATGTTGCAAATAAATGAGGAAACATAAAGTAAGGGGAAAAATAATCCTAAAATAAAATGTATACAATAGTATTGCCCTTGATGTTAAAGTACTTGTATAAGTAACAGAAAATCATGATGCCTAGTATAAATGTCCCAAGTTTTAAAAGAGTGGCTAAATCCATTGACAGAGTACTCAATGCTCTGTAACAGAGAAAGAAATAGGTGTATAACTCAATTCTTGTGATATGTGCTAATCATGGATTTGCTTGATGGAATCTATTCCAAAGAACCCACCTTAGTTCTTGAAGTGCCGTAGGTCTTGCCTTCCCAATTAGATTGTAAGCTCTCCTTCATCAACTATTACGTCTTTTTTTGTTGTTTCTATCTCCCATAGTACCTAGAACTGTACTGATTCTTAATCAGTAGTCGACAATTGCCTATAGAAGCTAATGAAATACTTAGTGTATTCGTTCCAGCACATGTTCAGCACTGTATCATTGAGGAGAGTGGATAATAAGCAGGATGGTATGATAGGAAACATGCATTGACCTGGATCTTTAAATGAAAAATGAAAGAAATTAAAACATTAAAACTTAAATGCTAAAAATCTCTATTTAGGATTAGAGTCACATGACTTATGAAGCTTTGAGCAAAATATGCCAAGAAGAAAATCATAACTAACTGGCGTTTATTTTGCAAAATAGAAAATTAAAAGCTCTCAAACAATTAAACAAAACCAAACACACACTTGATAAAATTATTTTAATCTCACTATAAAGGTTTTTGTTTTGCTTTTGTTTGTTTTTGGTGGATTGATTTTATACGATGCTAAGAGCTCTGAAACAGCAGGGCTGTTTTCCAAATTTAGCCTCCGCTGAGGGAGGGAAATGCGTTTCCAACTCTGTGTTTGCTTTTAATTATTTATTTACTGGGTTGCCCTTTCTCCAGAGGTAATAAATCCACTTATCTTTTATGCATTTTTGTCTCTTGAACTGAAAGAATAGGTAGGATCTTTGTCTCAGCAGGAAGAGGAAATAGACTAGACTGCGGGGGTGAGGGCAGCGCAGGCAATCTCATAATGTGTTAATAGTAACCAGCAGGAGTAATTCTGACTAGATCATTTCCACTGAATAGTTTAGCTTGTGAAGAAGACTGACAGGAGTGAAGGCTCAGAAGATTATTTGCAAAAGACCAGTGCTTTGCATCTGGTAAAAGTCCCAGCAAATCATGGTATCAGTGAGAACTATACTAGGTGTCTCTTTTTCCATCTGACATATACCCATGCAAAGTTTTAAGATTCAGCAGTAAAGCTTTTATTCTCCCACCGGAATCACTATGACTGCCATTGGTTGTGAAAATCACCTCATTTTATTGTTGTTTTTTCTTCAATTTCTATTTTTAAGTTCTCGGGTACATGCACAGGATTTGCAAGTTTGTTACATATGCAAATATGTACCATGGTGGTTTGCCACATAGATCAACCCATCACCTAGGTATTAAGCCCAGCATACACTAGCTATTCTTCCTGATGCTTTCCCTCCTCCTTCCCCACCTCTAGGCTCCAGCGTGTGTTGTTTCCTCCCATGTGTCCATGTGTTCTCATCTTTCAGCTCCCACTTATAAGTGAGAACATGCAGTGTTTGGTTTTCTGTATCTGCATTAGTTTGCTCCATCCTTGTCCCTGCAAAGGACATGATCTCATTCCTTTTTATGGCTTCATAGTATTCCACAGTGTATATGTACCACTTTTTCTTTATCCAGTCTACCATTGACGGGCATTTAGGTTGATTCCATGTCTTTGCTATTACGGATAGTGCTACAGTGAACATATGTATGCATGTGTCTTTATAATAGAACAATCTGTATTCATTTGGGTACATACCCAGTAATGGGATTGCTGGGTCAAATGGGATTTCTGTCTTCAGGTCTTTGAGGAATTGCCACACTGTCTTCCACAATGGCTGAACTAATTCACATTCCCACCAACAGAATCACTTTATCCAAGTGCTTCAAGCTGTTCTGTAACTTAAGGTGGAATTTTCTAAAATGCCAAAATTATTCAGCTTCATACCGTTGATGTTCATGTAAATTTTTGGTTAATTTTTTTAACAGCTTGATTGAGATATCAAAAGACAGAATTATAACAAATTTAGTTCTCGATCGAATTGACTTTCCTTCTCATTCATGTATTGCAAATAGAACAAGCACTTCCACTGTACAATGGCAGAACAGTGAGTTTTGTAAGAGGGTACAAGGTAACAGAACAATAGAAAAAAAAATAATTGGTTAACGTCAGCTTGCTTCAGGTTACTTTTTTTTTGTAAGAATTTCAGCAGAGGAGACCTCCTTATTACACTGACTCAGGTAGGATTGGAAATATCCTGTTTTCAGGAAATACTGATCTGTTTCAGGATCTGTCTGCTTCCTTAGAGTTTCAGTTTGATTATTTGGCATTTATCAAGATTGACTCCATTTTTGTTCCATCTGCTCTTTAGGGCCAACTGCAGTAGTTAAATCCAAAACAATGGACTCACATAATTTTTGTTTAACAGAGTTATAATTTAAATACAGTTGGCCCTTGAACAACGTGGGTGTTCAGGGTAATGAATCCCGTGCAGTTGAAAATCTGCGTGTAACTTTTGACACCACAAAACTTTAACTACTAATAGCCTATTGTGACTGGAAGAGTTACTGATATTATAAACAGTTGATTAACACACGTTTTCTATGTTATATGTATTATGTACTGGATTCTTAAAATAAAGGAAGCTAGGGAAAAGAAAATGTTTTTAAGAAAATCATAAGGAAAAGAAAATATATTTGCTATTCATTAAGTGGAAGTGGATCATGATAAAGGTCTTCATTCTCATCATCTTTTCATTGAGTGGGCTGAGGAGGAGGAGGAAGAGAAGGGGTTGGTCTCGCTGTCTCAGGGGTGGCAGAGGCAGAAACAGTGGAGGAAGTGGAAGGGGAGGCAGGAACACTTGGTGTAACTTTTTTTGAAAAAAATCTGTGTGTAATTGGACCTGAGCAGTTCAAATCCATGTTATTCAAGGATCAACTGTATTTGGTTAGTTGTTGATATGTCTTCTTTTTCGCAGGTATACCTTTGTAGGAAATTAAAGTCCACTTTCTCCATTATTCCTCTTTAAGAGAGGTTTTTCTTCTTAAAATGTATTTTTTATCTTTCTGATATGATACTGCTTTTCCATTTGTATCATTTACAACCAAATTATATCTAGAACCAGAACCTGTTTATGAAAAGATGTGCTTTCTTGCTTCGTGCTGCTGAAAAAAGATCCACAGTAATAGTAGAGAAAGCAACATATTAGCTGCTAAAAAGATTGCAAACACAAACTACAATTGTACATTTTGAAGTCAACTATATTCTGAGCTTGCTTTCTTTGCTTCAACTGTCTCTGTATGAAATGGAAAAAATATAACTAACCAACCTTCAGGGATAGTTTTGAGGAAAGTTGCAAAAAATAATAAGGTGCAATCGTCACAAAGATAATTTTCTAGAGAAACTGAATTGAAAATCAACCTGAGTATGTAAGACATAGTTTTACAAAACTATGAGAACAACCTTTCTTTCTAAAACTCAATTATCTTATTTTTCTTTATGATTGTCTAATTTTGTCATATGAATGTTGCCAATGTGCCATATTATGCACAATGAATAGAGAACTTGAGTTCTGAGCAAAAGTTACATTTTAGATTTT
>NW_016813110.1:6809-8548 GCF_001698545.2 Rhinopithecus bieti | reverse complement strand
TTTAACAAAAAATACCCTAGAGAACAATAAAAATTAATTATTTATGCAGAGCTCTAATTTTGTTCTCTGTAAGAGGATGCTTGGTTTCTGTCTTACTGTTTCCCTGAGACATCATAAACAGGACTTAAATAAATTTTCAAAGAGAGGGTTTCTACAGTTATTTGTTTTTGTTTGTTTTTTAGTGTTGGGTACTAGATACATTAGGTACTTGTAATCTGATATAAACAATTGAATTATCATTAGCTTATTCTATCTTTGTTATTGATCAACTCAACACTCAAAGCTTACTCTTTGCTACCAGTGTCTTACAAAATATGTACCGACTATATTTTGAGAAGCCTAAAATAAATGACAAAAGTACTTATTTGCTGAATTTTGGAAGCATATGAGAATGTTTAAGTGATTTATGACATGTTGAGGCTATGGAAGATGGAATTGAAGCTGTGGAACTGTGTGGCATTGAAGTCACATGTAACAATGATTTCTAGGAAGCCAAGGAACTAAATTGTACTCAATTAGTTTTCCCTGTGAGCCCATATTGTGCACAGACCCTTTTCCAAATGTGTTTCACAAATCTAAGGCAGTTATAGAAGAAGCAAGAAAGTGTGCACTGATTACTAGACAGAAGCATGACCTTTACTAAAAGGCAATGATATATTTATTAACTATTTAAACATATTTAGAAATCTACAGACTCGTTTAATGCTTGCATTAAGGTTATGTTAGCAAAATCCACTTACATACGTTCTTCTTATGTATGGTAAAAATTACTTTCCTCTAAATATGGTAAAAATTATCACCTGTATCTGCCCATGTCTTGGAAGAGAAAGTACATACAAAAAATCTGTTTCACTGATATCGAAGAAATACATACATACATACATATATATATATATATACACACACACACACACACACAACACAAACACATGTTTGATTTACTAAGACAAGTAAAAAATGGAAGTGTTTGGATATAATAGACTCTCAGTGACAAGTCCTACCACTTTTTCTTTCTTAGTACGTCTTCCTTTGCAGACTATATTGTTCCTAAAGTGAGACTATTTACGAGTTTATCCTCCTAGCATAGATGCCTGATCTGTTCTCCTTTTAGCTTGAAATTATTTCAGTAAGAGCTTTACACAATAGGCTTGAGGGCACTTTAAGAACATGTCTTAAGAATATTTAAAATTAATGACTAACCATCCCAATTCAGTAGACAAATATTCTGTTCTACATTTGTGCATCACTCACACATTTTTGTTTCAAAATTTTTATTTAGTTCTTAGAGATGTTGTGAGGGAAGCCATCCTCCAAAGCTCCAAAGTTCTATAATTATTTTTTAAATTGTACTTATGGCTAGATATAAATTCAAGATAAGTGGGTGTAGGACCTGAAAAAGCATAGATAGCGGAAATAAAAATAGGTGTTACAGTATGTGCCACAATAAGTAAATTCTACTCCATGTATTATATATTCTCTAAATCTGGTGTCACCAAAATGGGTACCAAGAATTATTTTCTTTACCTGTAATACTTCATAAACATGCTCTTACATAACCTTCCTGCTTTGGAGGATCTAAAACAGAAAATGTAAGAGAGATTATATAGCCACAGTTTTTCCTTGGGATTATTAGATATTTCAAGTAAGTCTTGGATACTTAGGGCCAAAAATTAACTTCTACTTCACCTAAAATGTGTGTATGTATATACTATATATAATATATAGTATATAATATATGT
>NW_016813110.1:0-1955 GCF_001698545.2 Rhinopithecus bieti | reverse complement strand
CGGGAATTATGGATGATTCTTTACAAATAAATTTCGGCAATTTTAGATACATTTAAATGAATATTGAATCAAAATGACAAAAGCAATTAAATAGAAATATAGTTATATGCCTTGTTTTCAGATCCCAGATGCCTGATCTCCAAATTACATGAAAAGTATTATTAATCTCAATAACAAATATTGAAATGAGCATTTTGCTATGTTACTGATAAGTTGCAGTTTTTAATCAATAGACTGAAAACTCAGAAGATTTGGATTTGTAACATGTTATTACAAGATTTGAGTTTGACATTTGCTTTAACGTTTAATTCAATTATTTTTACATTTCCACTAAGATTGGCTTGTATAACAACATGGTGTTTATTTCAATTGTTAAGTTGATGTGTGATGGCTTCGAAACTATGTAATATTCCTTAATGTATAAATCTTTGAAAATACTATAAATGTTGTGGAATATTTCCTTTACCATTAGCATTATTATACTGTAATCATTCACATTACTGACGTGGACTATTATTTTTAAGAATTTGGCATTCACAGTAATAAGCTGAGGCATTAGCATTATTCATAGTAGGAAGTTCATTGGAAAGTAAAATTAAATATTCAAATACATTATGATCTTTTCTTTAAAAATAGAAACAGTTGTATTCACTTGCAACACACTTCAGCATGAGTCTAATATGCATTTGTCATAGAGCCTGTTCATAGAGAATGAATAATAACAATACCCAAACATTTGTCTTCTCCTTCTTTCTCAATCATGGAAATGAAAAAGGTCACTACTATTTGTACTAATATGTATCAGAAACCCTTGGGCTCCTGCTAGATACAAGCAAATAAATATAAACAAGAAGAAAAGCACATCCTGAGCATTTGCATTTGTAAGAGAGAAGTGCTAAATCTGAAAAGTAGAGTAACTTGGACTATAAAATTAAAGTTTATCTGAAATGTGTGTATAATCATATTTTAACCTCCTCTCTGCTAAAAAGGTAAATTAAAAATTACATGGGTATGATGTAACATGCCTGTAGTCCTGCAACTCTGGAGGCTGAGGTGGGAGGATCGCCTGAGCCCAGGAGTTAAAGGTGGCAGTGAGCTATGATCGCACCACTGCACTCCAACCTGGGTGACAATGAGATACAGTCTCAAAAAAAAAAATCATATTTCACACCACTTAGATAAAATCATATAAATATTTCAATATCACTCCTGGATTAAATAAAAATCATATGTAAACATTTACTTAAGCTAAATTATTTTTTAAAGGAGTATGCTATCTATAAGACTTGGGCAATTTACTTAGTTTCCCTGTAAAATGGGATATTCTTTACCTATAAAATGGATATTCCTTACCTTTGATATGAGAGTTAAATGGAATAGTATAATTATATACCTAGCTGTAAAATAGCTATAGCTAATTCTCCATTAAAAATATTCACTTGTACACACGCACACAACCAACTAAGACTTCAAATTAAGGCATGTATACATTCTGTGGAATTTCAAATATAACTTTGGAAAATACAGCAACCATATTTACATATATATTAATATGCAGATATTGAGATTATTAGACTATGCTACAATGTGCTGTTCATAACTGAGTTGTTTAGTCAATGTTTCCCACTTTAAATTTTTATTTTTAAAACAGCACAGCTATGAAGTGCAGTTATCTTAATTTAGCTACAACTAAGACTAATATGGATTTGGAGGCTCATCTAATTGCATCCTTAAGATCAACAGGATTTAGTTAAATCTCATCTTCCCCATGTGTGGCTGGACCTTGACACTCTATGATTCTCCATTAATCAGCCAAATTTTTTCAGGGCAATTGAAAGCTATAGGATAACTCTTAAGATCGTCAAAGAACTATAATTGGCCGAAAGCAGTAACACACTCTGTCTCACTTTAGTAACCTGAATTATCTAAAAGTTAACTTTAGTTTGGAATGAACT
>NW_016813109.1:999173-1005737 GCF_001698545.2 Rhinopithecus bieti | reverse complement strand
ATTATGCACATGTACCCTAGAACTTGAAGTATAATAAAAAAAAAAAAGAAAATTAAAAATGTAATAATCTAAATTATAAATTTCCCTTCTGAAAATTTAACCCAAAGAATATTTTTAAAATTATTTCTTATATGAGCCAGCAATGTGAATTAAAATATTTAGTCTGTAGTAAGGCTTAGAAATCTGCATTTTTAATAAATACTTCTGTTGTAGATGATACAGATCATCCCCCTTCAATAAGAAAAGAACAGATATTATATATTTGAATTCTTCCTCTCTCAACTGACAGTTCAATGACTTTGGCAAACTATGTAAACTACACTTCCAAATCTTTGTGTCTTCAAAACAGGGGTATTCACAACTACCTCATAAAATTAAATGATATATTGATTTAATACTCAAAATCCCAGTGATATGTATTGTTGCTGCTCATGATATTGTCTTACATATAACTAGATTCAAATGGTACTAATGTTTAACTTCAGAACACAAATGCAATTTACTCGCTACTTGGGAATTCCTCTTCCTTGATGAACCACTTTTTCAACTGCTTCCTTGCCAAAACTACTATGGTTGTTACAATGAGAATAGGAAGAACAATGGAGAAACCTAGAAGCCAGGTGTTTTCAGTCCTCCCAGATGCTCTTTCCATGATTGAATCTAAAACAGAAATACAAAATAAATAAATAAATAAATAATTAATTAAACTATCTACTTTTATTTTCAAGTTGTAACAATTCATTAAAATGTTCTGAATTTGTATTGTTATTCAAGGAATGTGGAAAAAAATCATCATAGAATTGTAATCATAATCCTTGGGGCTATCTCTACAACCTTTCATTCTAAAAGCATGGTAACCAAGTTTTGGAAAGGTCAAAAGTATTCAAGTCTCACGGCAGCTACAGCAAAATCTCATTTTAACCCTCTAAGTAGGGACAAAAAAATTCAGTGATCTACAACATGGGATTGTGTAATTGCATGGTTATCCAAAAATGCACTCTTACAAGGCGCATTATCAAAGGAATTCAGTGTATTTGTGTATATCCTATTTTTCTTTGGTAGATTGTTGGCTTTTGGCCTTGGGGATCATGTTTATAAATGGGGTCATCGCAATGCTACTAAAAGGACACTGGCATAAAAATCAGAAGAATTGATTCCTAATCCTAATTCTGTCCTTTGCTATCACTGTACATCCCCAGTGTGTAGACCAGCACCTGGACCTGGCATATATTAAGAATTCAATAAACATTTGCTAACTCAATAAATGAATGCATGACAGAAATGGAAGCCGGGGTGCACAAACAGAATAATATGCCAGCATCACTTCTGTCATCTCCTAAGCAGAAACAGATGGATTTTTCTGATTTAAATGATAAACTCTTTCAGAGCAAAATATTGTCTTCTATTTCATTTTTTCTATAACAGAAACACACTAACAGTACTAGACGCAGAGCAAATGTTTGTTTAGAGTTGAGGTCACAGGATCAGTCATAAAGCTGAGGAAGAGAGGTTGAAAATATTCTAAAAGACAGAGTCAATGATATCAGTAAAGAGAAATTTTAAAAGGTATTCAGCTTCAAGTATGATATTTTAATGTCAGAAAAAAGAGCAAGACAAGATCGGGCACATTCAGGCTGGTATGGCCATGGACAATAAGGCTATAGTCACCAAAACAGCATAGTACTGATATAAAAATAGACACAGAGACCAAAGGAATGGAATAGGGAATCCAGAAATAAAGCCAAGTATGTGCAGCCAACTGATCTTCAACAAAGCAAACAAAAACGTAAAATGGGGAAAGGAGACCCTATTCAATAAATAGCACTGGGATAACTGGCAAGCCATATGTAGAAGAATTAAACTGAATCCTCATCTCTCATCTTATACAAACATCAACTCAAGAGGGATCAAAGACTTAAATTTAAACCTGCAACCATAAAAATTCTAGAATATGACATGAGAAAACTATTCTAGACATTGGCTTAGGCAAAGCATTCATAAGCAAGAACCCAAAAGCAAATGCAATAAAAACAAAGATAAATAGAAGGGACTTAATTAAATTTAAAAGCTTCTGCAAAGCAAAAGATATAATCAGCAGAGTAAACAGACAACCCACAGAGTGGGAGAAAATCTTCACAAACTATGCATCTGACAAAGAACTAATATCCACAATCTATAAGGAACTCAAACAAATCAGCAAGAAAAAAAGCAATTCCATCAAAAAATGGGCTAAGGACATGAATAGACAACTCTCAAAAGAAGATATGCAAATGGCCAACAAACATATGAAATAATGCTCAACATCACTAATGATCAGGGAAATGCAAATCAAAACCACAATGAAATACCACCTTACTCCTGCAAGAATGGTCCTAATTTAAAAATCAAAAAATAATAGATGTGGGCATGGATGTTCTTAAAGAGGAGTGCTTTGACGCTGTTGGTGGGAATGCAAACTAGTACCACCACTATGAAAAACAGTATGCCAATTTCTTGAAGAACCAAAAGTAGATCTACCATTTGATCCAGCAATCCCACTATTGGAAATCTACCCAGAGGAAGTCATTATATAAAAGTCATTACATAAAAAGACACTCACACAAATGTTTATAGCAGCACAATTTCCAATTGTAAAAATGTGGAACCAGCCCAAATGCCCATCAATCAATGAGTGGATAAAGAAAGTGTGATATCCTGGAATACTATACAGCCATGAAAAATGACGAGTTCATGTCCTTTGTAGGAACATGGATGAAGCTGGAAACCATCATTCTCAGCACACTATCACAAGGACAAAAAATCAAACACCACATGTTCTCACTCATTGGTGGGAATTGAACAATGAGAACACTTGGACACAGGGTGGTGAACATCACACACCGGAGTCTGTTGTGGGATTGGGGGAAGGGGGAGGGATAGCATGACGAGTTAATGGGTTCAGCACACCAATATGGCACATGTATACATATGTAACAAACCTGTATGTTGTGCACATGTAGCCTAGAACTTAAAGTATAATATAAAATAAAAATAAAAAAAGAAAGTGTGATATATGTATGGAAAAATGGAATACTACTCAGCCATTAGAAGAACAAAATAATAGCATTCACAGCAACCTGGATGGAGTTTGAGACCATTATTCTAAGTGAAGTAACTCTTCACTTAGAGAATGTAAAACCAAATATCATATGTTCTCACTCGTAAGTGGGAACTAAGCTATGAGGACACAAGGCATAAGAATGATACAATGGACTTTGAGGTATTGAGGCGAAGGATGGGAGTAGGTGAGGTATAAAAGACTACACATTGCATACAGTATACACTGCTCGGGTGATGGCTGCACGAAAATCTCAGAAATCACCAATAAAGAACTTATCCATGTTACCAAAATTCACCTGTTCCCCAAAAACCTATTGAAATAAAAAAATTATTTGATTAATTAGTTAATTATAAAGAAAAGAGAGCAAGATTAAGATGGCATGTTTCGTTTCCATTTCTTGAGAGAATTCTGATTACCTTTTCATTACAAATATCAGTTGCCCCGTAAGTGGCAAAATCGAACTCTGTTTTAGTGATGATAAGCAATTTGATACTTTTATTAAATGGATATTTGAAGAGACAGATACTTGCCCATGTCTTCCTTAGGAAATATGGAAAAACCTTTGGAACGTGTTTGGCAGCTTGGAGGATTATAGCCTGGTGAACAAATGCAGTTTTTTCTGGAATCACACACCTAGGATCATTTTGAAAAATTAAATGATTGTTTTAAAATATTTTCTCATTAGAAGGTGATCATCAAGCTTACTTTTGTACCATAATCTAGTGTAATTTTGTTTATTTATAGCGACAGTCTCACATATCAAATGTTTGGTTTCTTAGACCAAAACACACACACACACACACAAAGCAAAAAAAAAAAAAAAAAAAAAAAAAACACTATAAAGTGAGGCTCTCAATATTTGCATCAAGAAAATTTGACACCTTAAAATGTTTACCTACAAACTTACCATGCAATTAATATCAAAAATGCATACTTAAATTCTAATGCAAACATGACCCCTCCAGTGACATGCTAGAGCCAGCATATACGAGTCTATCTCTGAGCTATTTTCATCCATTGCTTTATATGTCTCTATTTTATGACAGTAACATACTGTTCTGGTTACTGTACCTTTGTACTATATTTTGAAAAGCTTTGTTCTTCTTTTTAAAAATTGCTTCTAATTATCTGGATTTTTTTAGTTTTATATAAGTTTTTTATTTTCTATTTCTTTGAAAAATAACATGGAGATTCTGATAAGGATTGCATTGAATCTGTAGATAATTTTGACTGTTAGGGATAGTTTAACAATATTAATTTCTTCAATCCATGGAATATCTTTCAATCTTTTGTGTCTGCTTTAATTTTTTTCATGTTTTATAGCTTTCAGTGTACAAGTCTTTCACCTCCTTGGTTTGTTTTAAACCTAAATATTTTATTCTTTTTGATGCTGTTGTAAATGGGATTGTTTAACTAATCTCCTTTCCTGACCATCTGTTTTGATGTATAAAATGTAACTGATTTTGAGAGTTGTTTTGTGTCCTGCAACTTTACTGAATTCATTATTTCTTCTACTAATTTTATGGAACCTTTATGGTTTCCTATGTATATAATCATGGCATATTAATATATGAATAGATTGAAAAGATTTTTAAAAATGGACAAACTCTTAGGTAAAATAGCAAGAAAAAAGACTCTAGAAGCTACTTCACTTCTACTTTCTCATTTGGATGCCCTTTATTTCTTTTCTTTGCCTCATTGCTTCATCTAGGAATTCCAATACTATGTTGAATAGAAGTGCACAGAGTGAGTATCCTTGCATTGTTATAGATCTTAAAGTAAAGGCTTTCATTATTTCACCATTGAGTATAATTGTAGCTGTGGAGTTTTTACATATAGGCTTTCTGCTAATCCTAACATATTGAGTTAGGATTCAATTAGCATACCACATTAATTGATCTGTGTATTCTGAACCATCCTTGCACACCAGGAATAAATCCCATTTGGTCATTGTGTATGATTCTTTTAATGTGCGGCAAATATAGTTTGTTAATGTCTTGCTGTAAATTTTTGCATGCATGTTTGTAGATATATTAGCCTGCAATTTTATTTTCTTGTTTAATTCTTCTGTAAATGTTTAACAGAATTCATTTGTGAAGCCCCCTGGTCCTGAGATTTTCTTTGCTAGAAAGTTTTTTTTACTGATTTAATCTCTTTATTTGTTGTTGTTCTGTTCAGGCTATTCTTGATTAAGTCTTGGCAGGTTATATCATTCTAGGAATCTATCAATTTCTTCTAGGTTATCCAATGTGTTGGTGTATAAATATAAACCACAGTATCTTCTTTAAAAATTTCTGTGACATCAGTTGTAATATCTGCTCCTTCATTTCTGATTTTGAGTCTTTTCTTTTTTTCTTGCTATTTTACCTAAGAGTTTGTCCATTTTTTTTATCTTTTCAAAAACTCAGCTCTTCATTTCCTTGTTATCTATTATTTTTCTATTCTCTATCATGTTTGTGCTCTAATCTTCATAACTTCCTACTGCAAACTTAGGGTTTGTTTGTTGAATTTTTTTCTAGTTTCTTGAGGTGTAAATTTAGAATGTTTATTTGAAATCTTTATTCTTTTTTAATGTAAGAATTTATCACTATAAATTTCCCTTTAGTACTGTTTTTGCCATATCCCCTTTTTTTTTTCATTTTTTGTTTGTCTTGAGATATTTTCTAATTTCCCTTTTGATTTGTTGTTTAGCCCAATGGTTGTTCAATTGTGTGTTATTATTAATTTTCATGTATTTGTTAAGTATTTCCACTTTCTTTTAATATTAACTTCTAGCTTCAATCTAATGTGGTCAGAAAATATACTTGGAGTGATGTCAGTCTTCTTAAATTTGTTAAGACTTGTCTCGTGACTTAACATGTGGTAAGCAATTCTGAGCAAAAAGAACAAAGCCAAATGCATAACATTATCTGACTTCAAGTTATACTACAGCGCTATAGTAACCAAATAACCATGGTATTGGCATAAAATGAAATGCCTAGACCAATGGAACAGAATAAAGAACTCAGATACAAATACATGCATTTACACCAATTCATTTTCAACAAAGGCACCAAGAATGCACAACAGAGAAAGAACAGTCTCTTCAATAGATGGCACTAGAAATTCAGTAACTATATGCAGAAGAATAAAACTTGATCATTATCTTTCACTGTGCACAAAAATAAAATCAAAATGTATTCAAGTCTTAAATCTAAGAACCAAAACTATGGGGCGGGAGTGAGCCCAAGATGGCCGAATAGGAACAGCTCCAGCCTCCAGCTCCCAGCATGAGTGATACAAAAGACGGGTGATTTCTGCATTTTCTTTTTTTTTTTTTTTTTTTTTTTTTTGAGATGGAGTGTTGCTCTGTCGCCCAGGCTGGAGTGCAGTGGCGCGATCTCAGCTCACTGCAAGCTCCGCCTCCCGGGTTTACGCCATTCTCCTGCCTCAGCCTCCCGAGTAGCTGGGACTACAGGCGCCCG